>NW_022197486.1:7644578-7666454 GCF_009176525.2 Contarinia nasturtii
TCTCTCTCTCTCTCTCTCTCTCTCTCTCTCTCTCTCTCTCTCTCTCTCTCTCTCTCTCTCTCGAGTAATTACTTCCGAGCCAAGTGAATTTCCAACGGAAACACAAAAGTAATAGAGAAAGAGAGAAAGTTTTTTTTCTGCTATATTCAAAATGGCATGATTTGTTTTCGAAGAAACGAAAAAGAAAATAAAAAAAAACACATTGGCACAAAATCATTACATCGCAACTTATATAATTGTATTGCAAATAAAGATTAGAGTTGCGAACGCTAATCAAACATTTTGGTAATGATAGTTAATCAGAATGGCAAAAGTGTCGAGTGGTTTTGATTGGTGTTGCCGAAGAGGCAAGATAAATCGAAATGAAAATTTTAATCGGGGGCGCCAACAATGTGTCGCTTTCGTTTTATCGCTTGATTATTCTGTACATCGTTTCGAAGTCATTGCCATTCAATAGAAACATCATTTCAACCGCACAATTTGAAGCGCATAGTCCACGGACTGAACGTCTGGCGACTCATTTTCGCGTTTATTCACATACTAATGAGGGATATTGATTGTAAAACATAATCAGCGTGCATTTTGTATCTTTTTTCTCTCTCTCACTCACGCACAAACACACACTCTCTCTTTTACGCGCGTATACCCTTTTCAACATCTTTAGCCCCCATGCCATTCGAAATATATTTGTGTTCGAACGAAGCGAACGGAATTTTATTGTTTTCGACATAAAAAGTTGCGATTTAATATTGATAATGAATGTTTCCGTGAATTGTCCACACAATTCGAAATGGACGACGAACACGAACACAAAATCGAAAAGTGGAATGAAACGGGGTAACATTTTATGTTTATGTTGAAGGCATGCTTTTTTTAAGCATGAACGTGAACGAAACGTAGACGAACGAAAAATTCACGACAATTTTCTTTTGGTGGTATATCTCTCAGTGTCATCATCGTTTGTTTCAAGCGCTCAATACAGACACAGCACAACTGAACCGAAGATAATATTGCGAACGAATACGAGCACATTCTGAGAAAAGAACGCAGCACAAAGAAGAGAAATAAAAAAACATGAGTACAAATAAAGAAGAAAATTGATAGAAGGGAATGAAAAACTCAAACCATTTCTTTCTCTTTTTTTTCGTGTGGTATGGTTAGTGCGAGCGCGTGTGGCGATTGAACGACCGTTTGGAAAGGCAATGAAAAAAGTGTTCATTGAAAATGGTTTGCGTGAATCGAAAATTCGAAATACCATTTTATTATTATATATGGTGTATACATGTGAGTGTGTATTGGCGCCGGTGTGTCTTAATGCGGTTCATTACCTCGCAATATATTTCCAAATGTACATACGAGACAAATCGACACGAAATTTTCTTTCCGTATTATTCTTTCCGATCCGTATATTATTTAATTTAATGAACATATACCATAAACATTCAATATAAATAGCCATAAGTTTTGCTGAGCACAATCTTCATTTTGCACAATACATAGAATTTAATTCGTTTCTTTTTTTATGTGCGTGCCCATTAAAATTGAATCGAAAAGTTAATGGAAGCTTTTTACTGAGTCATGACACCAAAAATCACAATGATAGCGCACACAGACATATTTCGAGATCCGATGTATTTGTGACGCGATTGTTTATTTTCTGTGTCCGAACAGTCTATGTACGAATCAATGTGAATCGATTGGTATAAACTATTTAAATGCATTGTGACAATTGAGGTGATATAAGCATTTCGCTATACGAATTCGAATCACTCTTTTTGTGTCTATCTTTCATTCATAATGAGCACATTGTTTCAATGTTGCATTGCTATTTTAGCATACCACAAAACCTATGTACCATGGAATACCCTTGTCGCTTGCATTTTCACCAATTTTGTATTGCAAAAACGAACAAGCACATTCACGCTCGCTCTCTCTGTCTTTCACTTTTTTGGGGGTTGCGTTAATGACTATTTATCTACGCTGATTCGGCTATACCATTTGCGGTTGACAATGTTGCATGCCATCTGTTCTGACCATGCTGAAGATTATTGCGAATATTTGCATCGAATATCATTGCTTTTAACATTTTAACTGCAAACACCTAAATCTGCTTTATATTCACATTCACGCCCCTCAACATCAACACCAACGGCAACGATTGCGAAAGCCACAGCCACAGCAGCAAGCATCAGTAGCAACAGCAGCAACAACAACCAAATCAATGGCAACGACACAGCAAACTACAACGCGGAGATTATTGTTTATGTGCCTTCACATGTAAAAACACTTTTTTTTTTGTTCCACAATTTTTACTCAAATGCACCGAAGGAAATTAGATTTACTAAAATTGATAATTATTAATTGTTTTGCAAGCGCTGTAGGCATTCGTTGTTTGGTTATTTTGTTGATTCCTTTTTGTCATTGTTACCGGTGGTGGTGTTGATGTGAATTTGTATGTTTATGCAAATTCCGAACAATACAATGAATTAAATAGACAATAATGATGATGAACAATGCAATATATACCCGAAAATTAAACGAAACCACCAAAAACATTCATTTCCACAAAAATCGACGAACAAAAATCATCTAAAGCCGACCGCCTCTCCTCCCCGCACTGCGCAAATCGTGTGCACAGATTTACACACGCTGAGGTATTTGAGAGCAAATCCGTAACCATAATTTGGATGCGAAATGGACAGAAATGTATACCATTTCATTCAGTCAGTTATATGGAGAAAATCGAAACTCAATTTCCTCTTTTGACTTTAGAATATAGATTATATCCATAATTAACATCATTTCAATGCGTCATCATTCACAAAGTTGTCCATAAATATTTCCAAACAAAACAAAATGAAATATGAGATGCGAACATTTTGTATGCTCATTCACAATTCTGTCGCATTCTTATCAAATCGCGTCGTACAAAATGACATTGCATTCACACAAATTGGCACATTTCTAAATAAATATACACGCCGACAGGTAAAACGGGTGATATGCTTACCCGTTTCTTTTTTTCTGAATTCATTTAAAACACTAGTCGATGGTGAATATGTTCGCCAAACGTATCGACGAAAAATAAAGAATTAAAAATCGAATCTCATTCAATTTCAACTGTCAATCGAGTATTTCAATTGAAACAATGACAATTCAAAATTTTCTCTACATTAATTGCATTGAGTGGAATTCTGTAGATTCATGGAGAAAATAAATCGCGTAAAAGATACAGGAGAAGATGTAGAAAAAAAATGGTCGGATGCAAATGAGCATAGATTAAAGAGGAAGCAGAGGAACAGAGGGAAATTGATGGATGGAAAAATGACTTGAGAAAATGGCTTTGACGGCAAAATTCTTCCAGGCAATCAAATCCAATTGATATTAAGCGCGTAAATTATTGATTCACATCAAAATAGATAAAGGCACATTTATCATGTGATACGAGAGTGGGAAAGAACGAGTAATCGATTAAAACCACCCTTCGAATCGAACATGGAGTATTTATGTTTTTTTTTTTTTGTTAGCAATGGCCTTTCTAATTTGGTTGTTGTTGCTGTTATTTTTTTCTTCTTCTTTTTTCCCTTTCTGTCCACGCGCCACAGTTTGCCAATACAGTGTGCACCATGTGGTCATACACACACCGGAAAAAAAGGGCACCATCCACAGATTATATTTTCAGAGCACCAGAGTGACTGTAGGACATTTCTTTGTGTTGACATTATAGACATAATATTTGTTATTGGCCACATCATCTCAGTCGCTTCTCGTTTCATTGCCGAAAGTGTGTGTGTGTGTGTCTATAGTTTTTTTTGCTCATTAAATATTGAGATAAGTTTTTCCCTTATCGATCATTTCATCTTTTCCGCACAGACAATTCGCTAGAAACATGCAAAAGTCATTTGTTTCATCAATAAAATGCTATTATATTGCTCAAATTCTTTTTCTTATCTCTATCTCTCTAGCAGCAACGAATATATGCTGTAAACAGCAACAAAACAATTCAAATTTAGTTGCCGCTCTCTTTACCATTTTGTTTATTTCAGGCGGAAGCATTGCATTATTGCATGTCATACTCAATTCACTTGAGTTTATTATTTTTTTTTGTCTCTTTTCATTCATATACTTTACATTGAGGGTTGTATGATATTTCCGAAAATTGACTTTTCTTTCTTTAAATTTCATCGAGAGAAATTCGGTTGTGTGCGAGTTTTTTTTTCATAAATCATTAAACAACTGACTGCACTTTATTTCCAATGGATATTACATTACATAACAATAGGAGAAAATTCATTAATAACATTGCAGATTATCTATTTATCTATAACTATTCTTTTGTTTGTAAAATATTTATGACTTTCAGTCGATGGTGGTATTAAATTGCATGTATATGTGAATATGGTTTTGATGAGGGGTCGAAATGGCCCAATGACTTTTTCTTCATTGATACGCTAACGGATACAGTGAGCTGGAGAGAGTGCAATATCGCCTTCTATCCTCCCTCCTTCTCTCTCTCACGCTCTCTTCTTGTATGTAAAACTCTCTCTCTGCATGTATCGCAATAATCTGCACTCAACTTTTTATACATTCTTTTTTTTGTTGCCACAAACGAATATATGCACATATCGAGAGAGTGAATATAAAAAAAGCAGCAGCGAGTAGCACACAGAGAGCGGGTAAAAAAAACATAAAGTCAAAGCGAAAAAAAGTTAATATTCCTTGCAAGGGAACAAAAGAGGCAGAATGGGAGCTACAAAATAATAATGGTAGTGGAAAAAAAAGCATTGAGTAGTATATAGTTGGCGTTGAACAAAATGGCAATGCATTCGATATGGATCCGTTACAGTGTGTTATTGTTCGAGTTTGTTGTACGATAAATCGATCGATTATCAAACTGGATGGAACAGTGAACAAAAGCCATATGTAGAAACAGGCGATATGCAATTTAACCTCTCTTAGTTCAGCAACGACAATTTGCACATTGAAATTCAATTTAGTTCACAGAGTGAATTTTTATAATCGCCACATGCAGCAGTTGGGACACGCGAGATGGAATTGGCGTTCGCTTGCAATGCGCTCGCTCTCATGCCAATGCGAATATGCACTCGCTACCATTCTGTCCAATCGATGTGTGTGTGTGTTTGTTTTTTTGTGCTCCTGTTCGTCATATGCGATTTAATCTTTACTTCTGTTTTTGTTTGTTCTCTATTGATTGGTATGCTTTTTTTTGTTCATGCCCACTTGATACATTGTTTGTTACAATTATTGCTTGGCCATGGCCAGGAATCGAGTGCCGTAAAAAAAATCGCACGTAGCTACAATATCAACGACGATGACGATGACGACGTTTGCTAATAAAAACCATCGACGTAGTTGAATATTCAAACTGAACTAACCGCAGATCGAATTTTTCGATCCATTCGTCTCTGACACACACACACACATACACTTTTTGCCTCACTTTGCAGTGCTTTGTACTTGGCCAAATGTAAAAATAAAAATTTGGTCGAACGGAAGGGAAAAAGGATCGATTTTGTGATTTGCAGGCAAAATTCACACATACGCTATCAAAGTTTACTGCATTTTAGTCATAGAATGACGCTAGGAATGACGACAATTGCTATTTACATTTCCATCATTCGCATCACAAACTATAAAGTCAAGCGAATGGTTTCTACAAACACTAAATTCGATTCGTATGCGAGCATCACACAAACCACTGTTTAAACGTTTAGCCACCAAAAAAATGTTTTGATTGAAATCAGTTTTTTAATCATTGAAATGCCATTTTTTAAAATGAAATAATGCGTTTGCATATCAAAAACGATTGAAGGATATTTTATGTGTTGTTTTGCTACATAACGATAGAAAATCGAAGAAAATATATTCCATAAAATTCGATTACAATTTGTGATACTGGGTGTGAGTGAGTGGAAGAGAAAGAGAAATGCATTATCTAATGAGAAACCATATATGCACAGTGCACACACACACACCAAAGCACACACATCGATTGGCAAGCGAACAGAATGATTTGTATATTTTTAGTGATTATGCTCTGTTGCTTCTGGCCTTAAACGTGTAAAGTCAAAGCACAAACCATTTTTCGCACAGCATGAGTGAAAAAGCGAGCATTCTTTTTTTTTGGTTTTGAACCGAAGCACAGTCGAGACAAAACAAGGCTGTATTAGCATTAGAATTTTATTCATGCTATTCATACCGTCTCTGGATTCACATTTCATTCTTGTTTCTGATGTTGCTTGCAGCGATCTCACCTGGACAATGGCATTAATTCACCCAAACAATACGCAAGCAAAAGGCTCGGTGCCACTCTGAATTCTTGTTTCGCATATATACGATGGTTTTTTTTTCTTCATTAACTCAGTGGGGCAAACCGTTTGGAGCGCACAAAACACTGTTTCCGAATTAGGCCTAAGGCAGGGTGGCTCATAAACGTATTTTAATTGACTTTCGTTTGGAACTGTTGGAATAACTAAACAGCCAGTGCAAAGCGTATAAACACACATAGGGAGCGTGAACAGGCAGCAATGAAAGAATGAAACAGAAAGAGAGCGAATATACACACACACAGAGAGAGAGAGAAAGAGAGCGAAAAAAATGAACGCAAATTGTCAGGAACAAAGGAAAATCGAACAAAAAACCACCTTAACATGAAAAATCGATAATTCTGCATCATTTGTCTACCGTATTACAACAAAAGCAGCAAAGTATGTGTAGTATAAAACAAACAAATTGGTAAAATTTTATTACATTTCCTTGGAGTGCAATAAATTTAGTTTTGCGTCTTGTGTTTGAGCTACACCTCTTGTTGTTAGTGTGAGTGTGTAGTTCTCATTTGTGTGTTTTTTTTTCGTGCCTGATTTTTCTTGTTCTCATTCTCTGGCTTCTTGTTCGTGTTTATATCCATTCTCTGACTTTATTCGTGCATGTTTTTCCTTTCAATGTGTCTATTTTCCACCGGTAAGACTGAAACGCTTTATACATGAATCTAATATTTCAACTCCCTACCGTACTCACTCTATATCTAACTCTCTATCTCCCTCTTACCGCACCGCCCGTAAACATGCCAATACTGCCCACGTTGTTCGCTTCGTTTTTCATGTCTTACAATTTGTAAGTCACAGGAATTCACGATAAACATTCCCTTCACCGTGTTGCCACCGCTACTGACGTCGCTGTGCTAACGTTGAGCATGTTTGTTTTTTGGTATGCTATACCGGTTAATGATTTACCTTATTCGCCAATCAGTTTGAATGTTCCAATTGAAAAACAATACATTACATAAAATGAAAAAGCCCCTTCGGTCATACAACAGAAAAACACTCGGTCTCTCTAACGCAATCGAATGGGCATAAGAAATAACAGGAATATATATTCAAAAAAACAAACATATAACAAAACGGAATTGAGGGAATAAAATGCACATTCATACTGAACCAATTCCAAAATGTATACGAAAAACGAGAGGCACAAAAAAAAAATCAAATACACTCTCCGTATCTCTCTGGCCGAATAAAAACAATGGTGCACGTGTTAAATGATGGTCGAGAGAATCTGCAAGAACACTGACCTTCTAAGTGAATAAGTGAATGAAAAATTCTCTCGTTCACGCTTGCATTCTCATCCATTTCTGTGTATGGACAACCAAAAAAACACAAAGCTCATGCAAAAAATAAACGTCCAACAAAGTTGGCAGCCAAAAGAAAAACCGATAAAATGCTTTTAAAATATGGTGGAATAGCTTCAAATCGACAATCAGAAAGTGTCCGCATTTTTTATGGCCTTATTCTAACTCTTCTTTAAACTCTATCTCTATCACTCGTTCGCTCGTTCGCTCTATCGTTCTCTATCTCGGTGGCTTGAGTATTTTTCGCATAGGCGAAAATGAAATGGCAAAGACAACGTGTTACATAAATTGTAAGTTACAAAACTTTTCATTGAAATGAATATTTTATGGCGGCTTTAAATCAATAAAAGCATTTTCTTTTGTTTGTTGTGCATGCGTGTGCAAGTGGTGCCTTCATCATCATCGTCGGATCGTCATCATCATCATCACCAGCAGTCTGGTAGTCACAGTACCAGCGCAACAATAGTATTTTTCGGCATCGTGGCCGCACATCGAACAATATTCCCAGTGGCATTGTGTGTCGAACAAATATACAGGCGAACGTCGCTCGAACTCTCGACGGATTCCATATAAGTGGCAAGAATTGAACATTCATTTGGGAACACGAAATAGAAAATGTAAAAAAGAGGAATACAAGACGAAGTAGAAAAAACCATTTCAGATTTCGTCATAATTAATAAATTGACACATTTCGCTTTTGATCGCCATCGTATTTTCGATTTGTGTCATCGTCGGTTTGTGATGACCAAGAAAAACCCACCTATTTCCACCGTATTTAGAATTTATGATTTGATGTTCATTAATTGGAACAATCAATCAAATTCTCTCTGTTTCGGCCGAAAGCAATAGCAGTTAAATCTCCAGAGCATTAATGTGAAACCGGAACACAAGAGAGACAGAAAAACAGACAGAAAGAGAGAAAAAGAGTGATTTTGGCTCGATTGTGAGAAGAATCAAGGCAGCATATGCACTGGACGTCATTATCTTTTGCAACGGAGACAAAAAGACATTATAAACTGAAATATGAGATGGTAGTGGCGTTCGTTAAGTACTTCGAATAATGGATTTTTCTCATTCTCTTGTTCACACATTATGGCTACACAAAAGCTACTACTAAGCCCACTCCCGATTTCCGGGCATCGGGTCTCTGGCGATCCGAAACGATAGATATAACAAGCACACATCGCCGTACGAACGAACGCGTTCGAAAAAGAGAAAATTCAGTAATTAAAACGAAAGAAAAGTCTATCCAATATTCGATGAGTACTTTTCAAGTTTCGTGTTTGCACGTTGTAAGTACACTTGGCTAAGTGTAAAGAGTAAATGAGCGCCATTGCACCACTTGAGAGACACCCGATTAAAATCGACCGATTAAACTCGACTTTTGCCACATACATTCTTTTAACGACAATCTCAAAATAATTCTCGTTCATTTCGTCAAGGCTATTTTGATTTATGTATTGTACAGCAATATCCCTAACTTATTTTTTACTTCTTCTTCTTCTTCTTGAGTTATGGCAATAAAGTCACTTCGTTTACATAGTTTGTTTCATTTATGATTTCCAAAATAAAATAAAATAAAAAAACTGGTAGATAGTGGTGCACCAATAAAACAATAAAAAACATGAAACGAAATTGCTATGGAAAAGTTAACAATTGTCATTCAGGCTATGAATTTTCCACCCCTTGCAATTGCAGACATTGAATATGGCAGCTCCTCTTCCAATTCACATTGAATCGAAATCTTACAATCAAATACTTTGGAATTATGACAATATACCAAGTATTATAAAATATAGTCTAGATATATTATAAAAAGTAAAACTATAATAAACCATTTCTTTTTTTGGTAGAATGGGTAAAATGAAAAATGCTCACTTCAATCGAAATTGAATGCGCTCCCCCCACATCTTTATGGTCGCCACGAAATATACATATATATACGCAAAAATATTTGTGTCGGTTAGCAACAGCAATTGTGCGCCCGGTTGTTTGTGTCTGTGTGCTTGCAAGGCCGGAGCGTTATGTATATTGAAAGTTGGAATTGGATTCTGAATTTCGGGGAGATAGGTGGGTGAATGGAAACGATGGTGGTGATAGTACTAAAAATGCCAGCGGTCGTTAATATTTTGATTGTGGCATGTCAATGAGATCGTAACGATATTTTTAGTAATGCGTGACAAATTTTCGCAATGAAATTTTTTACGAGACTTTTGTTTAGCAGCGCACATTTTACCACACGCTTTGACACATGCACACTTCCCAAGTATGAAGAGGGAAAGATCCGGCAGCCTTCTCTCTCTCTCTCTCTCTCTCACACACACATATACTGTGTCTATGTTGAATTTATTGGATCATTTAGATTTTTAAATGGAAGTACTTGTTCGATATACGTATGAAAAACAAAACAAAACCATCAATTTAATCGAAAGCGTGCGTATAGTGTTTGATATTTGCTTATATAAATTCTGTGTGCAATAGTTCGTTTGGCTTTCATTTTCGATTTTCCGGCATTGTGACACATACACTAAACTACCATATAATTTTGTTATCGTGAAATATCAAAGTGATAAAACTAAATTCAGTTCACAATGAACTCACCAACTCATTTCGAAATTTTGTGGACAACATAAAACAACTTGCCAATGAAAATTGCACTAAATACAGTAAAATCTAACAATAAATGGCCGAACGGCTTGATATTGTCAGTGGATGTCGGTGCCAAACGATATTGTACACAGAAACACTGATTCATACTGAAAATGTGTGTACAAACTCGGAAATGAGTCATCGAAATCAACTTTATATTTGCTAAATGTTTCTTTGGGCTTTGAACAAATATTAACTTAAAGGATTTTCTTGTATTGCACGTGCTGTATGACATTTTCTGTGTGACGCAACGTATATATTACATACATGCGGGTGTAAATGCGTCAATTCATATATCAAGTGAAAATGTGTCTATTCAATATATGTATAAAGATGGTTGGAAAACGGAATACCATTCACAGTTTTGATGATTCACAAAACTCACTTGGTTTTTCTTTTAGTTGTATGTGCCCGGAAAGGCTTTATGTTTGCAACAGTGTTTGCCATTTTCGGAAAAAGATTCAAAGCTAAAAGCCATTCGTAGCTTCGAATAATATATAATGGGAATTATGGACATATGTGGATGGCACCATTGGCATCACTTCGAAACGACAACGAACTCACATTTGACTTCACATCATCACAACCAATGATTTCGTATGAATGTTTTCATATGTAATGGCATTGCCATATTAGCAGCATTTAATGCACTCCATACATCCATACATACAGATATTATAAATATATTCCGTTATTCTTGCACCACTTTGGATTTTCCAAAGCGTATTTCTTTTTTGGTGGATTGTTTGTACCGCTGCCACCACCACCGGTACGAAGAGTTATTATTAAGTACGAAATAAAGCTTAGAAATGGTGTTCCATTTAATAAAAGTAGTTTATTTACATTAATATACACGTTGTTATTGTCAACTCAATTTCGTTGACGTTGTAATAGCGCGTTGTGTCGCAGTGTATGTCATCGCGTTGTTGTGTGTATGTGTGTATATTGTTTTGCGCCATTGTTGGCATTTTCATGTTTCATAATGATTACTGCAAAAAACTCAACAGGGTATTAGAAAAACGGGTGAGGCAAAAATGAATAAAAACGGGCTAGACTCTCTATTTACCTCTCTTTCTCTCACAGTATTAACATACACACCGAATGCAAAAAGAGAGAGTCAACAACAGCAACTGCCTGAGTGCAAGACACTGGCTGAAAAGACATCGTTCCCGAAATTTATATGGATCCAAATGAAAAATCGTTTTCGTTCAACTAATAATAAGGATATGCAGAGAGAATCAACACCGACATCGTCTTTTCGAAAGTTTTTCAGTCCGTTTCGTGCTTTGCTCGAGCACCGAGAGCGCATTAACATTTTTTACATTCTGTTCTTCGTGTACTTTTTTTTCGCTCGCTCGTTCGTTCGCATGCTTACTTGGTTTTTCTCTGCGTCTATGTTGTCGGGTTTCATTCCTCGATATATTTATTCTGTTTACATTTGTTTCAATATTTTTTTATTCGTCTTTTGCTGAATGTCATCGTTTTCGAGTACATCCCACACAATTGTCGTTTCGTTCTCTCTCTCTCTCTCGCGCTCTCTTTCTCGTTTTCTCGGTACCCTTGTGTTTAGTTACTTTCTTTGCAATCGTCCGAACGCTCATGCATCTCCATTTTACGTTTCGAGGACAGTTCTGCAATGTACACAGTGGAATAGAAAAGACAAAAAGCGACTAAAAAACAGTTAAATCGTTTGCTTTGGTTACTGTGCGCGTCAATCGAAGTAATAAATACACAAGAGGGTGGATAAGCCATTGTATTGAACTTTCTTTTGCATTACATTCTATCTATTCTATATACTCCGGACACTGCCACCGTCGTCGTCGTCGTCGCCACTACCACCATTGCCACCAACAACAACGACGAAAACATGCGTAAATGCAGCACATAATTTCAAAATTATTTGTTTAGTATCATTTGGCATTTTGTCATTGTTGTTGTCGTTCGTGCCATTGTTTTATGGGTGTTCGCTATTTTCATCCACAATATGGTTATTTTTCTCCCCATTCAATTCAACTTCTTCTTCATTTCAACGACTTTTCTCTCTCTCTCTCTCTCTCGTCATTTTCATTCGGCTCAATTATTATTATTGTTTTTGTAGTTTCGTTGACGTTATTCCTTCTCTCTTCATCATCATCATCATCGCATAAATATAATAAATGGAATGCACAATAAATATGGTTGCATTCATTTAATTTATTGGAAACGGAATGACTAAAGCCAAAAATGTCGTCATTTTGAATACAATAAATATTACAACAACCATAAAGTTACGATGCGATAACTGAAATTCTCATTCTTCTCTATCTCTCTCTCACTCGCACTTGAAATGGAATGTAATTTTTCACTCTCACTCATTATTTTCTTCGAAGAAAAAAACATAAACATTTTTTTTTTTTGATTGAGGAGTGGTTGAAAACATAAATTCATTTTATTAATGGCAATGACTGTGAATAGTTTTGTGCAGCACAAAATATTATTCCTTTAAATAGTACTGTGTGCCTGACGAATCGAGACGAAACGAATGAACAAACTGAATAATGCACACGTATACCAACGATAATGAAACCCCCATCGCATCAAAGCGATCGAATCGGTCGGGTAACAAAAAAAAAATACCGTACAGTTTTTATTTTGTCCGCCAACGAATGGAAATCCTGACCATTTACAGTGATTACATTGAAAAATGGAAGATGAAAAGAGGTGAGGAGTGAGCAAGAATCAAAAATGGTAAAACTTTTCCAAATCGATTTCAATTGCATTGACAGTCAGTTGACGATACGCACTGCATTTTTCTAACTGCTGCAACTTTTTTCTCTCCCTCTCTCTCTCTCTCCGCATTCCGTCTCATTCACTTTTTCAGTTCTTTCAATTCATCCATATCATTTTCAGAGGCATTTAAAATAGAGATATGCATAGAGAGAGAGAAAAAAATGGGCGCCCATCATGTAAATGATTTTATTGAAGTTAGGGACAATTTTTTTTGTTATGCAACTGCTGTCGCTTCAATTGCTGATAGCACTCTTACTTGCTTAACTCACTTGCTGCTGCATTAAAGTAAATGGAATGTAGTGATTTCTTTGAAAGTTTTATAACAAAACTGTAGGGACGAACGACACAAGGAAAAACGGCGCGGATAATTTATAGGCTTTGATAGGGTGGCATAAGATGGTTGCGAAAGATATGTTTATCCACATGAAACTTTCATGACATCCAGTTCTCTGTTTTTTTTTCTGCTCTCCTTGTCGGACGCGAGCAAAATGGAAGATATATGAAGATGGAGAGAGAGAAAAAGAGAGTTTGAGTCAAAGGAAATTGCATTGATATATGGAATTTGAGTGTTGACTTCAGTGTCTGATGGCACGCTTCACTGGATTGTAATTTATTGAAATTGTAAAATAAATGAGAAGAAAGAAACCGAAATAAAATGAGAGAACAACATGAAAATTAAGTGAGCCAAGATAATGCAATAAAAGTAATAATCTATTTGAACCCACTCTCATTCTTGTTACTTTTGTTGTTTATACAAAAAAAAGAGCCCATGAGACAAAACACAAACAATTACACACAATGTTTGTTTTTTCTTCACCCCATATAACATTGATACAGTTACTGTACAACTCTCAGTCATCAATTCAGCTCTATTCACATTTTCAATCACAAATACATTTAGTACTTGCGAATTTTGTGTATTTCGTTTAACGATATCGTTGAGAGGGCACAAATATTTTACTTACTATATGTATATAGTCATGAGAAATTGTAATTTTTTATGGCATAAAATTATGTACGCATTTTGGCATTTGAATCGAAAATAAATCAAAAATTGTTCCATGACATTTATTCTGCTTTTATCGCCTACTTTATAAAACAGCATTGAAAATTTCAACCGAAACGTTGTTAAACTCTTCACTGAATCGCATGTACGCATATTTTGTGTGCCCCCCTCCCAAGTCTTTTAACTGCTTACATGAATATCATGCGTAAGTTTTCCATGGTGGATTTATTTCATGCGGTTTTGTGTAACATACCACGGGCTGCTCTTTTGCAACAACATTTTGAAATTCACATGGCAAAAATAATAAAACAAAAATCGTATTCTTTTTGCGTTTCTTTTTTCAAGAATTCGTTTTCAAGAATGTGTGAAGTGCTATGTCAGCAAAGAAAAAAAAATAATAAAATTCTTTCTCTTCGATTCTTTCGCCGAGAAATCTTAATGCCAAAGGAAAATCGACGCAGAAAATTGCTTTGTTTTCAATAAGAATTGATGCGATATTGCACATCAACGTTGAGTTTTTCTTTTAATTGGCCACAAATCAAACAGAAATCCCATTCTTATTTCCATTTTGAATGGAATCAATAAAAACTCTAAGGAAATTGATTAAGACTTTTCATGGGAAAAAGATGAACACAAAGAAAAATATGCAAAATAATTTGTGCGCGCAATGCCAAATGCATCTTTTTTAAGATAATCGCCTTTTCACTTGAACTGAAAAAAAAACTAATTTAAAATGTTGATATAAAAAAAAGAAGTGAGCAGGCGAGAGTGCAAAAAAAATAAGGAACGAAAACTCATTAACTGATTCATTGATGGTTATACTCTGATTTTTATTTCATAAATTCAATTCGATTGTCTGGTGAAAAATTGCTCGTGAGACATGAAAATGAGATAGAAAAACTGCATATAGGCAACTCAAGTGCCAATTCATATATTAATCCGATAAGACCTTCATCAGGCTCTTCAAGCACTCGTCCCTTTCTCTCTCTCTCTCTCTCTCTCTCTCTCTCTCGTCCTCAATTTGTTGCAGCAGAATTTAAGTGGGAAGTGTAGAGAAAATAATGTGGTGAAGGAGAAAACGAAGCGATGAACGAATAAAAAAAAACATATTATCAAATGGGCTAAAGAATTGAAAATCCATTGATACAATATATATATATAATTTTTGCTCTTCATCGCAAAATACTTTTCAACATACAATACTGTTGTTATGATTCCAAAGCGAACATACTAAGCGGTTATACTAACGCATTTTTCCACCTCATTTAAACTGTTCATCGCATTCTTCCTCTCAAATGGAATGAGCATTGAGAGTTACGATGTAAAACAGAAAACGAGAACGAAAAGCGAAGAGAATGAAAGACGACGGACGAAGAATGAAAAAAAATGGAATCACAATTTATTTGCACACTGAAAGTGGATGCATGTAATAAGAGGACAAAAACGGGCCATTCGTTCAGATGCCGTAGAAGGACAACGACAGACAATGTTCACTTCGTGAGTGTGATATCAATGTAAATTGTTCAGCAAAGAGCAGCGACATTTACACATACACAAACACACATGAACTGATGGCCAACGAAGAAAACGAATATCAACTTCGAATGCTATAAAATGAATTGAAATTGGATAAGTTTTTAAATTTAGATCGTTCATTTTCGTTGAACACTTGTCGACCGTTAAAAAGGTCGGCTCTTTTTTATTGTATCATAGCGCCGCTGTGAAAAAATCTCTCTATATATTCCAATGTAAAATCATGTACAATTATTAGCGTTTAACTGCTCGAACAAAAACGCATTCATTTTGACAGCAGCAGCAACAACAGCGAAGAAAATGGCAATGACAACAACAGCGAAGGAAAATGCGCAAAACGAACGAAAACGCAAAAAAATATTAAAATGAACGCATTTTGTTTTCGGTAGATTCAATCTATAGATATAAGCCCCAAAATCGCTCTTTTCTCGTTCACACAGTTTGCCATTTATTAAGACGATGCTTATACTCACGCATGCTGCGTAATCTTTGTTCGTTCACGATTATTACGGCGGATATAATAGATTACGGCATTTTCGTTGTGACTCTCACTTTGATGCCAGATTTAGCACGTATTGCATGGCGTTCAAGTGAAATTGAAAGCGACGAGAAAAATAAATGTTATAAAACGAAAGAGGAAATTTTGATTTTTCCTTAAATGCACAATTTTATATATATATGGAAAAAAACTTACCGATGTGACTGTTACTTCACACACTAGAGCTAATGCGCATTCATACGTTCATGAGTAACACATTTATCGTGAAATAAACGATATGCTGCCATCGAAAGCGAGAGAAGTCGATGAAAAAAAAAACAGCTCCTAATGACTTGCAAGGCAAACGCCATTTCGAAACTTTTGGGTTGAAAGCACTGTCAGTTCCATAAGACCCATTTTTTGTCATTCTGCGATTTTTTTCGCTCTCTTTTTTTTTACAGTGTATGCATATATTTGAGGATATCCTCCGACTTTTTGAGATTGTAATATTTTCGAAAGTGTTTTTTTTTTGTATCTATAAATGCAACGAACTCAACTTACACGTTCATCCAGTTGCAAAAGTGTATGGGCAAACGAGAGAGAGAGCGAGAGAATAAAAATAAAGAGCGCACAAAATACGAGCCTTCCTTCATAAATTCCACTCGGCGAATTTGTTGAAAACATTACTCTAATTACATTGACGTTTTTCAAAATAAAATAAATAAAAAAAAAAACCATAATCTGCTCGCTTCATATTTTTTCATTTGCTGCGTCATTTCTCCATTTGGTAATTTTCACTTCACATCGTTAAATATCATAAGCTACTTATGTATATACCATTTCATGTGAAAGAAAGTGTGAGCAAATGTTGAGAGATCCGAAAACAAACTGAAAGCCGCGCAGTAAGTGTAGATAGCGAATAAGAGATAGGAAAAACCACACACGCACAAATAACAAACAACTAAAGTAAAGTGAAGAGACGAAGCATGCTGAATGCAATAGAAAGCACAAAAAAGTCAAAAGAGAAGGAGAGAGAGAGAAAAAAGATTCAAAAGGTATATATGCTTATTGTTGCTTTTGTTGTTTCCGAGCATTTTAAGCAGTGCGAGGGAGTTAAGAGCATTGGCAGCACATAAAAACATCAAACAAATGAACTAATTTATAATGCTTGTTTTTGTTAGTATATTTCAAGCAGCGATACCATAACGTCGCATACAAGATGAATTTAAAGAAGAAAAAAAAAACAACCCAACAGAGAAAGCGAGCGAGTCATAGCGCGCGCTCAAAGTGGCACAAGCAAAAGAAGAGAAAAAAAAATGATTCGCTATGTGCTTCGACTATTAACTTTAAAAGGTTAAATAAAGAGTATTGTATTGCTATTTTGAGGGTTGAAACGAAGAGGCAATCAAGAGGCAACCAAGTTTTCGTCGGATAATTGATTAGTATAATCTGGTGATGTTGAAAATTCTATGATTATCCCAAGCTCAAGCATCTTCCACTCGGCTTGGCCATCCTATGTACGCATCGTATATATATATGTATACATGTTTGGTTTCCAAATTGTGTGGATAATAATTTTTCAAACGAAGCAATGGCAGCACCACCAAGACCCGAAGAAAAAGAAGAAAAAATAAAACGAAACGGTATTATTATTAAAAGAAAATTGAATCGCATTTTCAATTGCCTCAGTGACACAGATTCCGGTTCATTTTCGTTGCGGTTATTGCCGCATTTGGAAGCCCCAAGCCAACGTATAATGTATGTGTATCTAATACGAGTATATATGTGAAAAAGAATTCGCTGATGTGATAGTTGCAAACAATTCTCAGGCATGCCCATACATCCAATATATTGCACAAAGTTGCGATTCACCTTTCCTTGATTTCACTGCATCGAAATGTTGTAGTTTCTTATTCTAGTTTCGTTGAATTGGTGCTTGCAGTATTTCAGCTCTTCGTTCGTTTTGCTAATGATCTACAATGATATAGCATCCAAATGAAATATGTTGGAAATTATTTCATTTCATCGAAACAAGTGCAGGCTCTTTCTCTTGCATACACACACACACACACCTACCACCAATATGCAACACTTGTTTTGCTATCTACTTCATTTTCATATAACCATAAATAGTATATCTTTAAAAACGAAGACGCCGTTCTATTATTGTCTAATAAATCAAATACTTAAAAGTAATGTGTAGTATGTGGGGCGATTCACGTGCAGTCGAAATTAAAGATGAAAATTTAGTTAACGTCAGCGTAACAAAAAGCGTTTATTCTGTTTCGGGTTCTTGGTTGCTGCTTCATTTGCACATCCACATACACATACGCTTCGAAAAATGTTGCGCATTTTCTTTCTCGCACATTGTCTTTGCCAATGCGAAGAAAAACCGATGAAGACGACGGAGCGCATACCTCGAGCAATAAAAATTCCGGTTGAAATAAAACAGTCGTACGGTGTGAGTTGGCGATGTGCAACCGTGCGCCAACAAAACGACAACAACAACAACATTTCTACCATATCTCGCCTGTCATATGCGCTCGAATGCTCCTAAACACCACCACCTACCATCGCCACCACCACCATCACCACCGAAAAATGATATTAAACAGAGAATTTGTCTGGCGTTTTAGAAATTATAATTGCTGACTTGTGTTACAAGTGTGACATTACAATCGTTATTCATTGGATCAGTGGCTTCCGTTTTTCCACTATATCTTTTGAACATTTTGCAAAACCACGATAAGATATCCTTCTATACATGTGTTAATAAGTAACTCGAACTATAAAGTTAAACATTTTTTTTTTGTGTTTGTTGGTTGGTTGAAGTGTATCAAGTTTCTATAAATGAATGCAGACTCAGGATAGTCGTTCTCTAATGCTCACTTGGTATCGAATCGGATATACGTGGGTTAGACTATGGTTTCCGTTTCTCAATTTGAACATTGAACCGAATGTGTGTTTTGCAAAATTTGTGCCAAGGCTATTATGATATGCACGGTTTTACGAACGCACCGATTTTCATAAACTAAAAACCCAAGACATAGACAAAACCCGATTCAAACGCTTATACCCAAAAACACACAACGGCCTAGAGCAAAACCAAGAATTGACACCGAAGAAAGACGCACAGGAAGTGATGACACAATGTGACAACAAACATGCTGCGTATTTAAGACCGTATAACCGGTCTGCATGAAATTTCATGCTAAACGCACGCACACACAAGGGTTGGAAAATGTTTGGTTCGCCCCCCAAAAATAATTATGATTTTCATACATTTTTGGGCATTAAACCGAATTTCCCGCCATTTGTCGAATGCATGAATTAAAGCTATGAAAATATTCTGGTTCCGATTGCTACCTCAAACCAATGATGTAATCAGCTCAACGTTAGACATTATTTCGGCAATTATACAAATTAATTAGGTAATTAAATGTGTGTGTGCAACCAAAAAATACGTCGTCAAAATGCGTGTTTGATCTATTTTACCATTTTGGGTGTGATTAGCGATTGTTTTTTGCACAAACAATTTAAGACTTTCAACAATTCACATCGAAAATCCCATTTGGATCCGATAATGTATACATAAATCAGATCAACATTTTTGTTTGGAAAATATTCACTTTTATCTTCAACATTTCACATATTTATCATGAAAATCCGCTATAGGATTTCAATCGCTGCATAGACATGAAGCAAGTTCAGCCAACCATTTGCTGTCAGGTTAGGCAAATAAATCAGTTTTGACGATTTAAATCTGTATCTACGTTGAATTTGCATACATATTTTCCTGGGAAAATGTGATTTTTTTGTGCGTCGTATAAAAAAAAGCAGATTATCCATAGAAATGAAAGCGATGCACATCAAAACGTATCTACTTTGACGACTTTCGGGTTGTAGCTATCGACTCAATGCTGTCACTTTACAAAAACTTATAACACACACTCTGTGAGAGAGAGAGAGCGAAAAAGGCACCTTGAAATAAGTTGTGTATTCCAGTTGCCATAGAAAAAAATACCTTGACTCAAAGGCGATGCCATTTCTGGTCTTTATTTTAGGAAAAGAAGCACATTTCCAACGACTGCAAAAAAAGGAGCGAAACATTTCTTTTCCGAATTTTTTCATTCCATATGTATCCGATTGCTTAAAAGTTGATTTGATAAACCATCTCATTCAAAACAATCCCAATTTCCCGCAAATTGAAAAGTTTTGTTGTTCATATTTTCACTTCGTTTTCCAAATCACATAATTGAATGCTTAGAATGCTTCATAGAATAAAAAATGAGTTTTTTAGAATTGCGTCATCTCAAATGTAATTCTGGTGTGTTGGTTTTTTTTTTTTGGATTTGTGCTTTTGATTGATATTGTGACTGATCGCAATGGGGTCCTCGCAATCATACATTATTGCATTTTTTTCCCCGTTCCAACTAACTTTAGGCAAAAATTATTGTTTCCATCGGGAAATAAACCGATTGATGATGTTTGTTTAAAATTGCCATTGATCTGAAACATATAAGGCGCAAAAATGCTCCCGTTCATATCACGTTTCACGTATTGCGTAAATGTATTGGTTTTCAAGTATATATATATATGTTTGTTTGAAAGTCGTCATTCGTTTTGATATCGCCTTCGTCTCATGAAATGTGTTCGGCATTACTTTTGCATCTTACTTTCGTATTCAATGGCTGAATCTACTTTCTCCCATCATTTTTCCCGTCAGTTTTTTTCTTTATTTCCTATTCGTTCCACACTTTTATGATCATTTTTTCAACTTTGCACCGATTTGGTTCCAGTTTTCTCCGGGTACTCGGTATTTTTTTTTCCTTCTTCTTTACGCTTTACACAGTTTTGAATAAATAAGTTTCGAATATTTGCATAGAGTATTTTCGCAGACGTTTCGTTTTGGCAATTTTCCTCTTTTTTTTTTCTTTCA
The DNA here is from genome assembly GCF_009176525.2 of Contarinia nasturtii. Lineage (NCBI taxonomy): Eukaryota > Metazoa > Arthropoda > Insecta > Diptera > Cecidomyiidae > Contarinia > Contarinia nasturtii. The sequence continues at coordinate 7,665,601 of NW_022197486.1, forward strand.
GTTTGTGTCTATGTGTGTTATTTCCGATATTTGGTAATATGTAAATGTTACATGGCATCGTATAGGAACGAGTATGAAAGAAATAAAGCGAGAGATAGAGTTAACGAAATTTATTTTGTATATAGTCACACTCTTAAAAATATTTTCTGTTTCATTCGTCCATTTTCATTTCTATCGTTTATGCGCAAATTTTCTTTTCGTTTATGTCATATGTATTGAATTCTCTTGTTGGTTCTTTAGATAGATGCTGGATTTTTCCCGTTTGCCGTTTTTCCGCTGTGCAAACGCTCCTTTGTTCTCGCTACCCCCTCCTTCCCATTCTATTTCTCATTCTTTTTCTCGCCTGCATTTTCGTCTTCCTCTCGTATGTGGTGCATCACAAGAATATTAACATAGTTTGGATTCATATGAACGTGATTTATTTGATCACTCTGGTTTTTTTGTGTGTTTTTGTTGTTGGATTTTGTGTATTTGTATCGTATATTGGTCGTTCGTTTGCGATGACTTTTCCTCACTATATTGAAATTGCTAACAGTGTTCGTTGGTTGCTGTCAGCTTTGTACTCGTTATTCACTCGTTCGTTCGGTTGGTTGTTCGCAGTCAATGTGGCTGTTCTTCATTTTCTTTACATTTCATTCGTGTAGTTCGTTTGCATTTTGCAACATGTTCTTTTCGGGTTATTGCGATGTCATTTATTTGCATTATTGACATATTTTGTTTGCTTAAGAAATTGTTTTCCGGCAGCAAAGCAGCAATGCAGCATTTCTTACAATTTATATATATATTTTATTAAAGATATAGTGGGAGAAAGAGAAAGAATGGAATTGGTGTATGTGTGCGGTCGGAAGGGTTGT
>NW_022197486.1:7666464-7772104 GCF_009176525.2 Contarinia nasturtii
TACTTTAATTTAGCACAACTGAAGATAGAAAACTATTGTAAAGAACTACTTTATCAGCTCATCTATCACTGTGCCAACCCAACCAAAAAACAATGCGCCGAAAACGAACGAATACGCGAGAGCCCCATAGCCTTTAAAGGTATATACATATTATTGCAATCGAGAAATTAAAAATGAATGCACATAAAATGAGACATGAATTTGGGCGAGAACAAGTGAATACGGAAAACCTCAATATGTTGAATGAATATAAGCGCTTTCGCTGATTTGCCAGAAAATCACATTCATTTTATTGATTTATAACTTGGTCTCGTTCATTTGCACTTTGTGCGTGTTTTAGTGGGTGACAATTAAGTGGTTATCGAGTGATTTTACCTCATTCTCTTGTTAGTTAGTTTTTTTGTTCGTTTGTTTGTTTCACATTGAATTCTCGCTCTATGTGCACGCGAAACACACAAACACTTACCCACACTCAATTGAACGGCAGCCTGACTATAGTGACGCTAAGAAAACCACACGAACACAAGAAAAACCTCAAACTCATTGTTATCGAGTATCGAGATTGTCACACACATAATATCGGAACCGCTTAGCATTCATTTGTTATCTACTTTCATCCAAAACCATACACTCATGCATTCACTCATTCACTCACTATCGATCACATGCAGAAACTACACATAAGCTACTCTTCCTATCTCTTTCTCACTCTGTAGATTATGAGATTCGTTAGTTGTTGAGCGAGCGCGCGCGCTCTGTGGCATTGCGCGCAACCACTCATGTTCGTCATCAGAGGCAAAAATTTGATTATCTGCTTGGCAAGTTTTAGCCGAATATAATATATATATATATTATTGGCAATGAGATGCAAAACCATGCGAGAAGACCCAATGCACGTTTAAATGGAATTAAATTAGATACCGTAAATCATCCGATTATTGCTTTTTAGAGAGACTGATGGAAGTGAATTCCGGCCTTTACATTTTCGGCTCATTCTCTCACTCACACTCTATCTTACTCTTCCTCCCTCCCTTCGGAGCAAAACGATAACGAAAGAAAAAAATGGAAGAAATAGATCGGCTGAAAATTGCGAACGTTATATTCAATATGTTCATACGGTCGAGCAAATTTAAATATGTTATCCGTAGTTTTTCGGGACGCAATTTGTTTTCGTCGGCTTCTTGAGCACATGAAGTCCGCTATAATGGTTTTGAGGCATGAACAGAGAAAAAAAAAAATGGAACGAAGGAAGAGGAAGGAAGAGGACCTAAGGAGGAGACGGTTGAACAGGCAAAAAAGAATAACTTGCTTTCCATTTTTGGAAAACCAAAAGAAATCCCATTGCATGTAATGTGTTTTTATATAAATAAATTGGTATTCACAATGAATATCGTTCTACTATATATGGTAACGAACAAAATCCACCTATGTACCACATTGTGGCTCAACATATAGCCGGTAGATAAGAGCGAATGGGACAGAAGAAAGATCCAGCCAACGAGGATATAACTATATATGGAAAATACATACGTGTATTATCTGTTTGTACGGTTTGTTGGGGCAAAATATGAGCGGACTATGACCGTAAATCATAGAGTTTAATTGGATTTTTAATCCACATTCCAATTATAAATTATATGTAATATACATAAAATTCCTGTACGCGATAAAAGACACCGACAGAGAAATGTTACAGGGAGAGGGATAGAGAAAGGGAAAGTGACTATTCATTGTATGGCAATTCGAAACCGGTGGTTCATTTGGACATTTTAATTTGCTCGTATCTTACAAAAATTTCATCGTGCCCACATACACACGCACACACACACACACACACACACAATAACCGTTTGTTTTCCTTTTGGTCGCGCGTGAACAAACTCGCCATTTATCCTCCTTCTGAGCCACTACCCGATGGAAATGTTGTGCAAATTCATTTTTCGAGCATCTAAATGCATAGTAGCTACTCATCCATTGGAATATCTTAAATTAGAAGTGAAATGAAAACTCGATTTTTATTAACACCCTAATGAACATATACATAATATGCGTGTTATGTGTGAATGTGTTGAGCTTTTGTACGAAAGGTTTGAGTTGGGGTGACACATTGATACGATGATTCCTTTTTTGAATGCTGCGCACCCAATTGATCAATTTTCGATTCATCCATTATCACCGCCACCAAATACACCATTTTGGCACATTAGTCTGTTCGATAAAAGTGATTGGAGGTGACTGAAAGCATTAGCTGGAACTAAAGCTCGTTTCTCTCTCTCTCTCTCTCTCTCTCTCGACTCTTTGATGGTGTTGGGATTTTTTCGAGGAGTACAAAACCGAAGCGAGCTATGAATCGCTCTTTAAAGAGTCAGATAACGTTGTGACGATCGATTCAAGTGTAAATGCGGTTAAATGTGTGTGTGATGTGCACCATTATCACATTTGCTTCCCAAACTATTACTAGTTACTTTTTTTATTCTCTCGTGCATTGTCATTATCATTGTCATCGTCAATTTTTGCCAAAGTTCGTCTGCCCGTTTGCTCTCGCTCTCTTCAACTAGGTGATAACGTCTGTTTCTGTCTTTGAACGTGTCAACCATATAAATCATTCGAAAAATGTTGATGCACATTATACGAAAAACCGAATATATCGAATGATTTACAGAATGAATAATATGATGAGGCATGCGATGGAATTGCTCTGTCTTTCACGTTTCTCACTTTTAATATTGCTGGGTGGCCCGTTGTTCTGTCAGACGAACGAGCGTTTCGAAAAATAGAATAGAGAGAGAAAATGAGCGCGCGAAACGAAAAGTTATACGGACAGCTTCAGTTTTCGAGATGAAGCGAACACACCAAAGTGAGTGTAAAATTGTGAGAGCTAAGGCGTGTAGAACATATAACACTAAAATGGATTTTGTGTGCACAAATACATATATTTATGCAAATGAGAATATGCTGAATATTCTGCACGTTGCACGGAAAATTGATCTAACAAACGACAGACCAACCGAACCAACAACCAGAACAAGCACGAATGAAATGAGAAGAGAGAGGGGGGGAGAGAGAACGAAAAAAAAAACAATAGAGGAACACACATACATATGCACATATCGGAAAATGAGTGGCACGAACAGGAGGGCGAGTGAGCGTGTTATAGAACAAGCACACATAAATGCATAAGATTAAGGTTCACTGCACTGCGAAATACACTCACACATAGATTTCGGTCGAAAAATGATGAGACAGAGAGGCATGGCAAATAGCGAGCGGGCGAACGACCACGAGAACAAAATATAGATTGCAAGTAAACGAGAAAAAAAAGAGAATACACACATAGCAGTCAATTTAAAGTTCATATGTTGAACGTTGCGGTCAGAACCAATTTGAAACGAAATCGATTACTTAACATCCGAATATTAAAGAATGGTTGTCACCGAAGTGTTTGTATATTGTTCGAACCCCGATAGCGCCGCATGTTAAGTACCAATTGATCTCAATGGATATACCTTCTGTTCCATTCGATGCGATAGAGTTCTTCCAATTCATATCTTTTTCTTTCGTTTTATCGTGTGCATACCCAAACAAGCCACACCGAACAGTGTGTTAAAAAGCAGCAAAAGGTCGTTCCCATACATATACTCTTTTTTATCTCTCGACTTCTTTATTCAACCGCATCGAAGACTATTGGATGATTTTGTGCGTTTTTTTTCGTTCGTCATAAAATCTGCACGTGCCATGAATTCCCTAACAAACAACATTCGATTTTATTACACTATTCGAAACCATAAAAATATGTAACTAGTTTGTTCTTAAAAAAAAAGAAAAACTAATAATTGTTTTTTTTCTGTTCATCGATTAGAATCTATCAATCAATCCAATCAGAAGGGGGCGACTAATCGTATTATGCCATGTCAATAGCACCAAAGTCAAGTGATAATATAAGAACGAAATCGAAAACTTTGTGATTGCAACGTTGATTGCAATATACTTTCTAATTTTCTATTTTACATGCGATTAAATTGTTAAGTCACGTGTTTATATTCGCAGTCTCGTGAGAGGAAGATAGGGAAAATGATGAACTTTTTTCCAATTTTGTGTTCAATGTGTTTTTTTATGTCAATTTCCCAATTATGTTCAAAATGTTTTCGCAAACTGTGGCCAGCGCTTTCCATTGATGATCGTACTGCATACAGAAGATGAATCTTCAAATGTTTCCCAATTCGGTGTATATGTGAGTGTATTTTGGAGAAAATGTGGATATTTGTGCATGCATGTAATTGAATCGACGATAGTTTATTGTTCGTTTGTGCTGCTGCGTAATTAGTGAAGGCATTGCGGTCAATTGGGATTGTATATTATGTCTCTTGCAATGCTCTCGAAATCTCACAATCCAAATAACACAATTTCAACTAATACTCAATCTCTGGCCCTCTCTCGCTTGCTCGCTCGAATAAGATGGACAGAAAGAGCAAGAATGAGGGAAAAAGATACATAGATGTGAAATTTGTGCTGTGTATTTCAGGTTCAATCAAACTAATTCTTTAAATGGACAATGATACAGCTGAAGTGCGATTTGGAGAACGGGAAATATTAACAATGGAATCACTTAACAAATTAAACAAGTGGATGCAAGACATGTGTGTATGAGGCATTTTGTGTGTATTTGGCTTTTATTCTCCATCTCTTGTTTTGTTCCTCTTGCTCGATCTAACAAGGTGTAGTATGATAAAATTTGCTCGTGCGATTGCACGTTGTACTGGCCACCTTCAAAATGTCAGTTCCTTCCACCAATTAGCAATACCATCCAAACTGATTCTATTTATCTCTCGTTGCGCAAACAAAAAATGCCATGATTTTATTCTGAGCTCGCTTTCCTTCTTTGCAAAATGCAGCGCAAAAATCACATTTATTGAATTTAACTTTTTTTTTCTTGGTCTTTCTTTCTCTCTCTCTATTTCACTTCTCACTATTCCTCTCACTATTCTCCTTTCAATTTTCCAAAACTTTTTCGCTCTTCAGCTAACGACTGATGCTGATTGTGACTATGTCATTGTCGCACACGCGCGCGTCTTTGACCCTAGCCAAACGTATGCACACACGAAAACGACGGAGATGAAAAACAAAAACGAGAAAATATCCTTCGATCGGACGAATTGCGATAGAACGAACTATTGGAAAGTAGCATGTGAGCAATTTTTATGTGCGAAATCAAATTACGAAGTATTCGCTTGCTTGTGTGTGTGTGTATTTTTTATCGGTTTAGTTTGTTCGTTCGTTTGCGTTCAAACTCAATTGTTCAGTTCCGCATATACGCTTGTTCTTGTTCGCTTCCGATTTTTGTTCTCGTTTGGTTTTCGTGCCTAGCAGTCATTTTAACAGTCGTTTGCGAAAATGCGATAAAGTATGCAAACAGTTAAACTTTTTGATTGGAATTAAAAACGATAAAAACACACAACTGCATCAACGTCACTGACCAAATTCGGTCTGAATGTGGATAAATCCTTAAATAAATAATGGAACAATTCGAACGGCAAGAGCCACAAAAAAAAATATATAATACAACAACTACACACCCATAGCGCCAAAAAAAGAAACAAACACATGAGAATATGAATAGAACTGGGTGAGGAAAAAAAAATTCTCGTAGCACGTGAGCATTAACAGTCTTTATATGCGGTAACAAGGCACAATGTGACACATACACACAGGAAGAGAAAAAAAAATTGAGTGGCAACGGCCGCAATACCAACAACAGTAACAATAACTTTATTTGAATCGAGTGCTTGGCAGTTGGTTTCGTTTCGATGCCATTCAAAGCCATCTCTAAATTGTGTGTATGTGTGCTCATAGTTTGTTTGAAGTAATAGAAAGAGCAGAATGCAGTGTACGAATTGCAAGGGTGGAGCGAATGCACAATGATGATAGCAAATAAATCCCAAATATTGCTAGGAACGGTGAACAAACAAACAGTTTTTAATGAAAATGGTTTGCACCACCTCCCATGCCCGCGTATCTCAGCTTTTTCCGTTGTTGTTATCGTTGGCGGTCGTCATCAGCGTCGACACCATTGTGTATATTCATTGCTGTCGCCGCCAAGCAACGAGATACACAACCATTTAACTACTTTTTATTAGACTTTTACTTTTAATTGCATCATTATCGTAATGTATTCAAACATTTAAGCAATAGAGAAAACAATGTGAACTTGCCCACTGTGAACTTTTTCTTTTAACGATAACAACAAATCAAATTGTAAAAGGCAAAAAAGTACCCGATAAAATGAAAAGAAGAAGAAGAAGAAACAAATAAACAAAACACATTTTTCGATTTGTAATTTTCGTTGGGGAATTGGAAATTGGAATTCCAAACGATATCACGTCAATCAGCACAATCAGCACCATGGAAATTGCTACTGTGTATTTTCCGTCTTCGGCGCCATGTTAAAACATACAATCAGCTAATAAGTAGCAAAAATAGTTGTCGATTTCATCGGAAAATAAATTTCAAATAATCAAACTGATAAATGATGAAAACGAGATTCTGTCCATTTTAAGCTGACGATTGCGAATGAGAGAATTAACATTTATCGACATCAATATTAATAGAATAGACATATCTTGTGGTTAACCGAAGATGTGATTTCAAAATTCCCAAGCTGTAGATTTGAATGAGCATCGCAAATGAGTGGAAAAACCGAAACGCAATCACAACAACACAATCTAAATGAATGAGAGAGAGAGAGAGAGATAGATGCAATGAATCATTTTGGTTTTTTAGCTCATTGCCATTGATATCCGATGATCGATGTAGTTAATTTGCGCTTCGATAAGTTAATAAGCGCGATAATGTCAATTAGATTGATAAATTAAGCACAGAGAAAGAGACAGATTTATATGTTTGTTTCTTTTTTCTTCTTCAAATTTCTTGGAAATGAATGATCGTTATGTGACTTGATTCTAGTCTGTGCTTTGTTTCTTGTTTTTGAGTTGTGATGCATTAAATGCGATTTCTCTAATTGAACGTTTCCCAATCGGATTTCGATTGGGAAATGGCATGGAATGGTTTTGTGGCATTGTCATTGCCACCAATAAGCACATCCATTGAATCTATAAATGCACAAGTCTTGTGGCACCAAATTAAAATCCCTGGTGGCATTGAGAACAAACAGAAAAAGAAACAGCGGTGAACACATCGAAACGTGATGGTCAATATTTCTCATTCGATTTGTGTGAGTATCTGGCTCTTTTGCCCATCGATAGAAAAGAAATCCAGTCGTGTGACCATATTATCTCTGTCTTTCTCTCTCTCGCTCTCCCTTCATCTCGATATGAATCCATACAACAAACAATGATTTATCAAATTTTCAATTTGTATGAATGCCATAGCAATTATTAGGCACATACGAATGTTCACTCATTCATGTGACCACAGAGACAGGACGACAACAAGAAGATTTTAGCCAAATGAAATACTTCGCTAATGCGCTCTCACACTTCATATTCACTGTCTACCGACCGACCGCCCGCCTTCTCTCATGTGAAAATTTATTGTATCGTCATTTAATAAGCGCAGACAACACACAGGCTTAGTACATATCAATAATCGCTTCAGGCAAAATTTGTCATATGTATTAGCATTGAATGCTACATTTCATGGAGCACAGAGTGAAACGAACAAAATGGATATGGAAATGGAAGGGGACCCAGTGAGATAGAGCCCAATCGAAATGTACAACGTCATTTAAACACGTACACAGATTTCACTCTGTTAATTTCAGCTCTCCCTCTTTCGTTCTCTGTATCTCGGTCTGTCATCCTCTGACTCTCTCCAAAAAAATTCTCTTCATTCGGTTATTGTTGGGATGTAATATATTGAAAAAAAGTGTGTGTGTGTCCCTTTCCATTACATTAGTCAAAATTGAAGTGTAACACTACATGCATGGTGTGTGTGTGTGTGTGTGTTAAAGTGAATGCTGCTACAATGTTACTGCATTTTCTTAGCCTCTGGAAAAATATCGAGCTGTTACAGCAGCATATGTTTTCCCATAAATCAAATATCGAACTCAAGCAAATCGTAAATCGATTTAAATCTGTATCGGATGGTGTTTAATAATAACATTACTTCCTTTAGGCTCATTCAATCTCCCTCTTCATCCTCCAGGCCTCTCTCTCACATTGCCATTTTGCTCACTCAATTTTATTTCGCACAAACATGTGCCACTGCATATAGTTATCTCCATGACGGTATAATCGATTCCCTTTCCTCATTCTCTCTCACTTTCACCAGTATAGCACACAAAATGTGTCATAAATCGGTGCCAGTTTTCCAAATAAATATACAGTTTTTTTTAAGAACCGTCATCAATTTGCAATTACAGTAGACAATATGGATGAAATATATACTTGGCTGAAGTTTCGTTTTTTTTTACAAAGGATTCTTTTTTTTCTAATGCTTGTAGTTTGTAGTTAAAAAATTTATTCAAAACAACATAATCAAAGTCGAAACCTCAACGTTCGAATAAAAAAAATAGACGCAAAATTCAAAAAATTGATTGACGATTGGAACGGCAAACGTGATGTCTATGCAATATTCGAATGCAATTAATTGGTTAGATTGATGATTTAATGTGTTTAAAATGGTCTGAATTTATTTTGATCAAATTCACTCGATTTGACTCACCGCACCACGTCTGATTCCTAGGCGGCTTAATAGCACAATTGTAATTACAATCGCGTAGTTTGCGTTTGCCATCGCATAAATGTCAACTAGTTTTTGGTGCTTCGAATGCAATGGTAGTGTGTGTATTGGTGATTTTGTGCCCCTATACGCCTATGCCAGCCATCATCGTTATTAACAAGTACAACGTGTGCATGCATCAGCAGCAATAATTGCAAAAAATTACATAAATTTCGAAATTCAATATTGCATCCGTGATATGTCGTCTATGGTCATGCCATGTCACTTTGTATCGCTATATGGGGACGTGTGTGTGAGTGAGAGAGATAGAGTTAAAGCAGAAGCACTTGCATCATGTTCAATATTAAAATACCAAGTCCCAATTCAAATGCGTATGGCAAATTCTCTGCTAATAATGAGATTAGAATAATAATGACAGGTCAATACACAAAATGCATACGCGCTTCAATTCAATATATGGAAAGCACGTGCAATGCAAAACAGAGCAGAACCAAACAACCAAATAAAATTTTGTGAAGCGTCCGTTCTAACAACCATCACGCACACCGGCTATCGGTTTATGCTAAAACAACGATAAAATTTATTGTTATCATAATGATATGCACGCGCGTTTGAATAATTTCATTCCGCTTACGATTTTTTTTAAATTGGGATTTTAAATGACTACCGAACCTTTTACATTGCAATCACACACAAGCTCAGCATAAGCTGTATAATGTTCCAAACTCAGGGTCGGGCAAAGCCTGTTGCCGCATGCACTCAAGCCGAAGAAATATCATTACAAAAATTAGTTTTTAGCTGACATAGCAATAATCGAGTTTGATGCATATTCGATTAACAACACATTGATGCCCAACACAACAAAAAATTCAAACTTTTTTTTACATTTCAAAATTATTTGCCACGTTCCATATATTTATTAATGTGATTCTATTTTTTTCTCTTCCGTAGGTAAATGGTGATTTTTTTATAATGTTTCGCTCATTAATCCCGCATCGATGCGGACCATCAAACGCTACTTGATGTGTTCAGGTATTTTAGTTATTATTGGATGACCCGGCTGAAAAGCTCATTTTCATAAAGATCTATGTTGCTTGACGCCTCATCATTAACATACGATACACACTTTTTTTTTGTTTGTTGGTAAAATAACGATGAAACATCTAATAACACCACAACGTCATTATTAAAACGAATATACATAACGGCCATAGCAATCAGCGATTTTCGACAAATTTATCACATTAAATCGATGTGAATAAGTAGAGTATGCTATTTCAACAAAATTTGATGAATTTTCAACAATGTAGCCAGAATTTGCAACAAACACGTTCGTACACGTTTGAATGAACCAAAAAAAATGGAAAATACGCAGTTTCTTATAAATAATGTAAATATTAAAAATCCTGAGAGAAATCCTGATTCGTCATGCGCGTATTTATTAAGATTGGCAATTGAAAGAATGTGATCATTTCAAAATGGTGATGCTTTCGTGCGATAAATAATGTTGAAATAAAATGAACGACAAAAGCTTTAAAACGATAAAAGCGTATGTTTTGCGAGAAAGAAAAAAGCCAAATGTTTATTTTGAGACGAAACACGAATATATATTGTCACATATGAAATGAGAAATTACGATGTATGTGCGTGTGGGTGCAAGCGGTCGGTTGACGTTGGTGAGTGAAAGTGCCATTGTTTATAATGGCAGATTTTAATCTCAGCGGACGTCCCATCAGCGGTGCCATTTTCGAATATGTGAAAATGACATTCATAATACACTAATGCACCCATAATACGGCTGATTGGTGAGTAAGATACACATAGAATATATGGCCAATTAATATTGCTCGCTGATGATGATTGAAGTCCTTACAATTTCATGTAATGTGTCCTCTATTCTCTCCCTCTCTCCATCTCATACATCGTCCGCGTCCGCCGTCTTTCTGCACATCATGCGTTTATACTCTTTTTTGTGCACTGCCGCACAACAATAGCAATAGTCCGCCCGCCCAACAGCGTGTTGTTTGCACAGATTTTAATCAATATTATGGATTTGGTTTTTCGGAATATAAACAACCAAAAACAATGTTGTTATGTGTACCGATAGCATATTCAATTTGATATATGGGTAGAATTTTCCATATTTTCGACATCGATGAAATTTCACAAATGTGGCAGTGAGTGGTTGACAGTGATGAGAAAACGAAATTTCAAACCGATTGAATTGTTGTTTGCGTGATGGTAGATACATGGGTATGTATATGTGATTGAAGCTGCCATTCATTCAAAATCAAAGCCATCGAAATAAATCACACATGCTTTATTAATTTGCAATATTTGAAATTATCTACAAATTTGGCAACGAAAAGCCAATGTGCGGTGCGGTGCACAAACCCAATTTCAATACACGCACACACACACACACTGACTCGCTGACTCACTCACTCACTCGCTCAATTGTTCGCATTTTGAATCGAGAGATAATTCACTGGCAACAGAAAAGCTATAATAAATGAGATATTTTGACTACTCAACGGGATGAATAAATAGTTACATGCATTCATATATCGTCGGCGACATTTATTGATGGATTGGAGATTATTCTGGCACGTTTCGAGATTAAATGAAGCACTAAATAATTTTGGGTGTTAATAACAAATTAATAACCTCTAATTTACTAAGACATGCACTCAACCATGATATTTCGAAAGCATGTACGTTTTGTTGTCGTGCTATTTGTTTCTATGAATTCCATCGTGTTCGTCTTTAATTTGCGCCAGTGTATTTTGACTTTTTCTCTCTCTTCCTCTCACAGTGTTTTTGATACATTTTAGATGAATCCATAATGTTAAACATTGTACTATTAAAAACCAACGAGAGCGCATAAAATATTCATTTGCCGAAGCATGTGTCAAGAGTGGACCACGTGCATCGGAGCATTGAGATTTAACTGTCAATTGTGAAATGCCCATTGCATTATCTTGCTCGATATCTCTATTTTTCAAGTTCATAAGAATGCAACGAACCTTTTTCTACCATCGGTGAAAATCACTGCAACTACAGAAATCTGTAACTTTCCGCACGATGTTTTAACATCGTTTGCCGTCCGGCGTTTTGTCTGTTGTATCATTTTTGGTTCATTACATTTTCCATAGATATATTCGCACGATACAATTCGCACATATTTGTCATTCAAGCAAAGCCACACACACACACACACACTCCTTTTGCATAATTTGCCCATTAATATATCTCAGTACTGGGAGTTGCAAAGTGTTTACATTCCACCTGATAAGCATGTTGACCTCGTTCAATTCTCGTCTGCCCAATTCTGTATAAATGCTTCCTTCACTTTTCGTGGCCAAATCATATTGTTCATCTACACACTGTGGCTATCTCTCTTTTGTTAAATAAACCATTTCGATTTTCATTCATGTCGGGATGAGAGAGCAAGAGCGAGATAGAGCAGTAAATGTGCCAAAATATGTTCGATCTTTAGACTAAAACTCTGTGAATTCACATCACATCTGAATAAAAACCATAAATTGTTCCTGCTGGTCCATTTGTTAAATGTATAAAATGTATAGAATACATATATCTTTGTGTATACACAAAATGGTTTTCATGCGTACATCCTTTGTCTGCATTCATTTGCCAATCGTATTCACAAAATACACCAAACGCACTCATTTTCAATCGTATCCAAACCAAAGGTGCCTACAATTGGGCATATGGTAATAAACATAAATGCCAGCACGATTTCGACATTGCATAAGTTCGTAAATCCATTAATTTAGTAAAATAACTTCAGAGCGAACGGATGAGAAAAGGAAGGGAGAGGGAACAAGAGAGAAATCGAGAGAAATGGCAAGAGTTAGAGAGAAAGACGCACATTTATATTGCTATAAATGTATGTATTGACTGAGGCAATTCATCTTTTTAACCGCAAGTACATGGGTCGTGTCAAGACACGCGTTAATTCCATTCACAAAGAAACATCACATGCTAAATCGAATCGCAAATGATATGGGAACGCAACTAAGCATATCAAATTCGATGCGATTGTATCTTAAAACTTGTTCGCACGAAGGAAAAAAAAGAAAAAGAAGAACAAGAGAAACGCACATATTGGCTTCGTTCATCATAAAAAAATAATACCCACATCATTATTATTATTATTATAAAAGTTGAAAGCATTGTTCACAATCTTTTACCGTAGAAATTTAAGGACATATACGACAGCTGAGTAAATTTCTCTGTGTTTCTTGATTTTTCTCTTGTTTTCGTATTTTTTTGTAGCATTGAGTAAAAAAGAAAATTCCGCGCACATAATTTCAAATAAAAACTGCCTTCGTTCAAGTCGAATGAATGTATGTGTCTACTAGACAGTGTCTAGATATCAGTGCATTTAATTTTGGAAAATGGCCACCGAAAATCAGTTCACTGTCATCACTTGTTAATCTAAGCTATTGTAAGCGTTCGCTCGTTCCATTTTGAGTTTGTTTCATTTTTTGCCCACTTTCTGTCGTCCCTTGAATGTATTCATGTTTTTTTTTGTGTTTTGGAACACATATTCTTGGGAATATTTGTCCACGGAGATAGGACGAAAGGACGTGGTGGCAGAAACGTTATGTGCGGTATTTTTCTTTTTTCTTCTGTCGCTCTCCTTAACTCAAAGCAACTTTTCACTCTCTCTCTCTCTTTCTGACAATTTGGACTCTTTGCTATCCGTTCAACTTTCTCTCTTCTTTTTCATCATATTTTTTTGTTGTTGTCTGCTGTTGTACCCTCTTCATTGCTATCGTAATCGTCGTCGTCGGTTTTCTTTTTAATAATATTTGTGCATTGAAAATTGCATGTTGTCGTTTAGTCTGAAAGAAAACTACTAGAAGAGAAGTGCATCTTTGCTTCAATCGCGTAAGATATAACGTCATGTTGAAAGTAGTTTTTTCTTTAAAAAGACACAATAGCAGCAACAACAACACCAACAGTAAAAAGTACTTCATTGAAGGAAATTGAGATAAAAGCTGAACAAGAGTTGAAACGATAGAGAGCCAGAGCGGTAGCGGATGGGTTGGAAGGACAACGATAGCGCCGCTAATATTTTTCTATGAATGCACGCATCCAAAGTGTATAAAAGTGCACTAAAAGCCAAAGAAGAAAAAGCACATACATAGTTAGATGAGCGTCTGAATTGATTCAAGTCACAGAAGCAACGGCAGCTGAAAAACTGTTATTTGTATATGTCCCGATAGTCGTTTGCTTGCTTATTCTGTAAGCACATACACACTTTCTCTCGCATACTTTCGATCGTCTTTTTTTTCCCACTCAAAATGGTCCCCGCCTCATACTCTCGCATCAAATGTTTCCTAGTTATGGCTGCTGCAGTTTTCGAACGATTTTTCGTGAATTGTGCAATGTGCAGAATGTGTTTGTATGGCAATGAAGACGAAACTAAATGAAACGAAACGAAACTTAACATCAACAATACAAACAATGGTTTTCTAAGACGTTTCAATGGCACCAATGTTTGAATATGATTATGCTGCTCTGCGAAAGTCATTCGAACCATCTACATTTTCATTCGGTTTCGTGTTGGTGTTAGCAAAGCAGCGAAATAATACGGAACTGACAAACATGCAGAAAGCTCAATATGAAAGATGGAAAATGCAGTGAGTGTGTCTCTGTATGCGTGTAAGAGTATTTAATTGTGTTTACAAAACCCGGCATATTTATACACATTTCTATAAAATTGTGTTTCATTCTTTTTCAACTGTTGGTTCACATTTCAAATTATATGGCCGAACTATGAGCGAGCGCATAGCAACAATGATGATGATTATAGTGGTGTCGGCAGCAGCTGTCCTTTTACTCTATTTTTTATGCAAGCATATTGTCCTTGTTTACTCTGTCGCATTTGTGCATGTGAATGGTGCGAACTGTAATTTTACTTATGTTCCGTGAAAAGTTTTCGAATGCGTTTTTTTTTTCTTTTTCAACAGTATTTTGTGTGTGCTCGTCGAAGAAAAAAAAAGCACTCAAAACAACAAACGACACACATAGCAATGGGAAGAAGAAGCTCCAGTTAGAAAATTAGAGCTAAGTGTTTGTTTGTGTGCTGTTTTGTGAGAAAGAGTGAAAAAGAGTGAATGTGATTGCAGAAGCTGTGCGCAAAAGATGCGGATTATATGAATCCGGGTTGTAGATATTTTTACAGATAGATAAAGGCATATGAGCTGCAAAAATAGCAACAACTGAAACGAGCAAACATTAAGAGGGAGAGAGAGAGAGGAAAAAAGAGACGCCTTACAATTCCAAGTATCTAACAACAAGAGAACAGTTAGCTACTGCTGCTGCTTCAGTTTCTATTGCTGCACTTTATCATTGTGCTTTGTCTTGCCATGTCGTTTAATGTACATATCCTTTGCGAGCTAGTGAGCGCGTTCGCTTTTACTCTATTTTTTCCCTTTCGCTCTTTCTCTCTCTCCTTATCACCACCACCATCCCTTCACGCCTTCTAAAAATATGTAATGTGAGTGTAGCGAATAAACAGAGAATGCTTTAAATTAAGTTTAGACACGGGAAGATATAAATTTAGCGCTTGGATGATATCACGAAGCTCGAACGGATGCATGAAAGATATATTTCGGACGAGAGAGCGAGAGATTGAACAACGAACGACAAACCAACGAAATAAAAAAAATCAACGATCGGATACAATTCGAGACTCACATATCTCTCTGTGAGAGAATTTCTTTTAAAGAGAAATGATACTAGCAGCCGCATTAGTTGTAATAATTGAACTGGTGGCATCAACAGCAGCAGACTGTCGCCACCATACGTGATATAGTCCGCAAGTCTCTTTCGCTTGCTTGCCTGCCCATTCTTCTACGCGCGCTCACTTTCTGGCCATCATCCGAAGTGCAACACTCGCCATTTAATGCCATTGGCGCATGGGCGAAAGACACACGAACGGATATAATGAATGTGCGAAACGAAAATGCATTTAAGCGCGAATGAAGAGCGAAAGTATACACACAACACAGCACACCACTTTTGGCGGTGGTGCGGGGCGGAAGGAACAGGTCAGGTCACCCATTTTAATATAGTTGCGATGTGCACACGATGTACTTCGTCTTTCATTTGCGTGATACACTCTGGCCGTTGCTTATTTTGTGCATGAGAACGCGTCACGGCAAACACTCGTGTGCGACAGCAAGAAAAAAAAAGAAAAGAAATGAACGGTGACGGTGAATTATCATGGAATTTCTCATGCATTTTTGTTCGTTGGACCATTTTCTATGAGTTGATGCTCGGTGGTGTTGCTTCTTCATCGGAATTTCCCTGTCTCTCTTTAGATGGTTTTGTGTGTGATACACAACAACATGAGAGAAGGCGCTACACTCATTTTTGTATTTATTTGTGTTCCGGGCGTCGCATTTTCGACATCGTCATTTTATCTGATTTCCAGCTAACCATTTTACACAAATAAAACCCGGATGAACGTCATGCAAAGCCATAGCCATTTCTCTATCAAATTCTCTCGTTTTTAACGCTTGCATACAATCTTAAAGAGCATATGAACTGCTTGCTCACTTTTCGTTTCTTTTTCACAGCTTTTTGTTTTGAATTTTTCTTACATTCATCCATACGCAAAAATATACAAAGGACATGTTTCAAGTGTCTTCTTCTGCTGTCGTTATGTTTCATTTGTATTTACTTATGTGTATACATATAAATGTACAATTTTTTTTCTCGGTTCGTTGATTGGTCGTTTGTGTCGTCGTTCATTTTGGAAATTGCATTTACGTTTAACGCTCACCGGGCTAGCATCCGAGATCACTTCTGTTTTTTTCTCTCATTGTGTGTGTGTGTGTACGTCTCATCCTCTAACTGTAACGCGAACAATCCAAGCGTTGTTTATTTGCTTTGCACTATTTGTATATTTATATCTTTGCACATAAATACAGATTATAATGGTATTTTTCCGTTTAGTCGAAGTGAAGAAAAAAAAACAGCGCACTTGCACACAAACGTAATAGCAATGCAGTAGCAAAGAAAAGAAGAAACGAAAAGTCGTGAACTCAAGCAGAAAATATTATCAGGAACATGGCGCTTTCTACTGTGCTGCTATCCTTTCCACTCTCTCCCTCTCTCTCTCTCGCCATTTTCAATCTCCGCAAAATACCATCGTTTCTGCTTATTTTTCTCACTTGCTTGGTAACCTCTTGTTCGCGCACATAAAGTATATCAAATATAAATAAACAAAATGAAGAAAGCACAAATGGCAACGAAAATAATATAGACAAGTTACAATATCCGAAAATTTAACGAGGATCCAGGGAATATATGGTAGAATAAAGTCGTGCAAGCGTATGAACGAGACCTCATGTGTGCAATGCTAGAAAATTACGCTACCAAAGCAAATAGAAACCACCAAAACTGACGGCTTAACTTTTCATTTATTATTATTGATCTTCGAGTATCAAATGGCGGCATATGGCAAGCTCAATTTCATATTTTCATCTATTTCAATATGTATGAAATTTTAGCCACTGTTCCAAAGTGTATACCACTGCATTCAAGAACGGTAATGGCAATGTTGTGTGTGTGCTTGTGTTCTCTGGTTTTCCTTATTCTTGCTTGTTAATCCAAAACAAATCAGCACAAAATTGAAATTGTTTCATTTTCGCAAGCGTTTACATTTTAATTTATTTGACGAAAAGGAATGATCACTATACAGAAAATGAGAAGGAGAGAGTAAAAAACGAAGGTGCTGCAAAGATGCTAAAGCATTTGAGCCCATTGGCACGAATTTAACCCATTTGACGGGTTCAATAA
Organism: Contarinia nasturtii; assembly: GCF_009176525.2. NCBI lineage: Eukaryota > Metazoa > Arthropoda > Insecta > Diptera > Cecidomyiidae > Contarinia > Contarinia nasturtii. Next base: position 7,684,003 of record NW_022197486.1, read on the forward strand.
ATCGACATTTTTAGTGTCGACTTTATTGCATGTCGACGCGTCATTTTCACATGCAAACGAAGTAGCAAAACAGAGAGAATAAGAAGAATAGAGCAGAAAAAAAACCGACACAAAATACCCACGATGCGCGATCGCATCTTGATATGCTACTGCTGCTACTGCTGCTGCTGCTGAATCATACACACACACAAACACACCAATGCCACAAAACATATTTGAACGTTCATAAATTACTTTGCGTCATTCGAATAAATAGAAACGAGCATTTCATTATTTCGAAAGCAATGTAATTTACGGCAGCATCAGCAGCAACATCAGTCTGATTTGAAATGTGAATATCGTGTGCTGCAACACATCGAATTTGCCTGAAAAATGTGCACATTTTTACATCATTGTATTTTTCGTCTCTCCTGACTTTTTGCTGTTCTACAGCTACTGATGCCATGGCAGCCGCTCGAAATAGATAAAAATAGTGTGTGACACTGACTGCTGCAGTGTGACAATCCATTTGCATTGAAGCTAAGAAACCGAAATGGACGCGCAATGCGAAAATAATATAATCGAGAAATGAACAAGAATACGATATATATGCATATAACAAGGGAGAGAGAGAAAAGAGTGAATGAGAATGAGAACAAGAGAAATAGAAATGTGTATTCACTGTTCACAAGACAGATTGATATGTATGGTATTTGATCTTTTGCTCGGTACGTGTGACACACGAAGCGAATGATGAGGCGGACCTTGTAAACAAATTAATCAATGATTACATGCGCGTAAAACTTGAGCAATTTGCACTTGGGCACTTCGTTCACACACACACACACCCATACATGCTCATTTAAAACATTTTATGCACATTCTCGCGCATTTTGTCGCGCGAGAAAATTGTCTTGCTCTTGTCACTTGGACACATTTTTCACTTGCATTGAGCTGTGACGCGTAATTTGCATTCAACAAATAAACTTCAATTGAGAGCAAGAGATAGTTTCCTATTATGAGTAAAAGCCAGTGCAAGCGTGCGCAAGTTGATTTGCATCATTCATTCGTTTGCTCGAGCGCACACCCGGTGCACGGTTGACGCGTATTAATTTGCTTTGGAAAACATTAACCTTCCCGAATGGAAAATGATAAAAACCGTATATTTGTCATGTTGATGCAGATTTGGATATAAAAAAAAGAATGAAATGGAACAGAATATGTGTATCCACATCATCCTCCGGGCAATCGATTTCCTTGAAGAAAAGCGTCTTTTTTTCCCTATCTTCCAATGACATACAAAAATATTGCATTTATTTTGCTGATGCAGACGCATATGTTTTCATTCATTTTTCAAAAAAAAAGAGAACTTTATCCATTTTCTGTCTCTCACACTTTTACGCTTTGCCATTTATTTTAAATAGATAAACAGACACAACACCAAAAACGATGACTACATTTTGCAACAATATATTGAAATATAAGCCGAGTTCAACAAATTCTAATAAATGACAATACTCTCAAGCTAGATTTTTATTAACTAATTCCATTTTGAAATTGTCTGCAATAAATTTTCTGTTCAGGGTGGATTCATTCACGCCGTATGACGACGACAACGACAACAACGACGATAATGTTGCTGTTGTTATGTTGTATCGGCACAGTGAAATTGCGCAACGAAATGCCAAAATAAGCTGGTAAAATCGAGGAATGGAATGAAAACTACTTCGTCGATAAATGTGTTTTCTAGTGTTTATTAAAACACGTGCACATTGTCGGGACACACGGTTGGCGTCATTTTCAAATTTTTCTTCGTCTCGAAGATTTTTTTTTCTTCTTCTTTTCTTTTATTTTTCGTTGGCCACCTTTCTCACATCATCTCACTATCTTTGATTCTTTCTTGGGCAAACAACAACGAAGAGCAAACGAAAAAAAAAGGAAAATTGTGATGCAAAAATACCATTTGCACCGATAATACGAAAGGGTCGAAGGGAAAACTTTTCTCGCCATAAAATGTAAGCAAGTGTGAGAGCATGGTATACACAATTTAGTGTCGCTTGAATTTTACGTGCACATCGCCGCATATCATTGTTGAGAGAGAGAGAGACAGAGGGAGGGTTGAGTTTTCGTCTGCAACCAGATTAATTTCGCATGAACACGTCTCTGGCCAATGGTTGAATAAACGATGCATTGACAATTTCCAGAAAATATTGCGTTCATTTTGAGTGCTTTGGCATTCAAATGTATATCGTTTCAAGTTTCTTTTCACCTGACAAGTGAAAAAATGCATTCACGTTTTTTTCTTTTTTGTTTTTCGTTGTGTTAGCAAGGAAATCTGTAGTTTTTTGTTACTTAAACTAGACTTGAAAAGCCACAAGCGACTTGTACGTCTTGCAATTTATCTTAAACCGGATGAAAAGAGAGGTGAAATTCCATCGTATCTTTTTTTATTTCGTGTCGCTCTAACATTCAAAAGATGTTTATATAAATATTTTTTTTCGCTTTGCGTAACATTTTCTTGGATTCACTCACAGCTAGTGTACTTTTATTTGAATCAGAAAAGATTGAAAATTCCATTTGAAGCAGCGAACACTCAAACTCCCTAAGCTCTTACCATCAAAAATTGGGCAAAATGAACATTGCTGTACACAGTTTGAAAAATATTCGATTCTGTTGCTCTTCTGCACCTCCTTGGAACCGAACGAACCAAAAAGTGCAAAAATAAAAGAAGAATAAAATTAAAAAAAACAGAAGGGCGAATTAACCTACAAATCGAGCAATAGTTTGCTTATCTGTTTCATTTCCTGTTTACATGCCATTCTATTTGTTTCAGTTTTTTTCATCAAAAAAATTATTATGTTTTCACATTCGCGCAGTGAGCTTTCGGTTTTGTTAATATTCTTCGGATGTTTCGTCATTCAATTTTACTTGTTATTTGTTCTCTGCTCTGGTATATGCAATTGTCGTTCTTTCTCTTCCTTTCACGGGTCTTCTTTGTCTATCTCTCTCACATCGGTCTTCGTTCTATCTATCATTCGCCGTCTCTTTCGTTTTGCATATATCTCAGCAAACAAATCAATGCCTGCTTAAAATTTGGCCTTTGAAATTGTTTACTTAAATTATGCAAAACATATACATAATGCGGAAAATGCAATATTCTCTCCCTTTCGCTCCGAATGCATCGTAAGACTACGCCCGCTTTTCGTGATTATTTTTGTTTTTTTTTTTTGTTTTTAGTTTCTTGCAATCGCCCTTTTTGTTTTACGTTATTCGTGCCGTTTTCTTTTAATTTGTTTTGTTTTTCTCCGTATCGTTTCATTTTCTGCATTTTATTTCTTGCATTATTACAAATATGCTTTCATTCCACCAATACTGTAATGTACCACATATAAATTTAACTTTTCTCATTTAGTGCTAAGAGATGAGTTTCTGATTTAGAGCCAAATTTGGCCAAGAGAAATGAGAATGAGAAAAACGAATAAAAAAAGAATTACGACATAAATACTGCGAACATTGCATTTTTTTTTGTTATTGTTGTTCGTCTTCAGTTGCATCGCCCAAAATGAGCACGCACAAAACTCAAAAATAATGGTTTATTTTACCAGTCGAAATACGCGTTCCGAATTATGAAATCAGAAAAATAATTGCGCTGCATTTTTACCCAATGCAAACAACTAGCGATAACAATATCAGAAAAAAAAATATATTATCATCAGCACTGACTACCACTGCATTTCGAGGCAAACACTTGCAACTTAATCACGACATTTTAATGCCGGTCTTTCTCTTATTTTCTTACAAAGCACATAACACATTCATAATTACGATATACTAACGACAGTTAAGACATGCACACAGAACCGAGAACGAACGCATAAGTAAGGGCAGTAAGAAAGAAAAGAGAAAATGAAGAAGAAAAAAGAAATCGCCAAACACACATTTGAAATTTCACCGTTTTCCTCATTTATTATATATTGTGAACTGATTTTCATTTTAATTAAAAAGGAGCGAGAACTGAAGACGATGTGGATGGCAAAAGAGGGAATTGTGGTGTGAGATAAGAAAATAAAATGCAGAAGGATAGAGTCACGGAGACACATTAGGATACCTGCTGGATATACATGTGGTGCAGATTGAATACGGGGAAAAATGGGCATTCAAACTTAAGAAAAAAAAATGCGCTAGACTGTTCACGATTGTGAATCAAAAAACTCGATCGCGATAGTTTTTTGTTTCTTTTTTTTTAATTGATGAACATTTTGGTAAAAAAAAAGAGATTCAATTCATGAAAGACGATTTTCCCACCTTCATTTTGGACCTTCTAACACTTTTTTTACCGATTCAGGGAGATCAGCGTTCCTAACCATTTCGGTTCTCGTTGGCATCCTCGTCGCAAACAGTCTATGGTACTATTATTGGTATGCATGTGTGTTCATTCATTCGCACTATCTCAATGAAGTATCTTTTCTCCGACCAATTTTCTATCTCAACTTTTTCGTCTCATTCTCGAATGAAGCCGGAAAAAGAATTCATTCGACTGCATTCTGCACACGTTTGTTTTCTCACTCTCTTTTCTTGTTGCAACCATACACATTTACCTTTTACCTGGGGTCCAATTTAAATTCGTTGTCGACGTTTTTTTTTCTGTTGCAAATACGCAAACACACAAAAGCGTCCAGGTCTTCAACGTACCGATTCGTTTGTTTGCTAATGCAATATTAATGTTGGTATTCTTTTCGTTTATTTTCTTTTGCCATATTAAATAAAGGCAAAATACCCATTCATTATCCATTCAATTCGATATCCGTATATACACTCACTTACTCGGGTCGGGTGGGAACATTTGAAGAAATGCAAATCTACCGAATGCGGCACACACACACACAAATGCAGCCGCCTGGACTCTGTTCATTAGGTATGGCTTTTCGACAAATGTAATTGTGAACAGAACGGCATCTTGACACTGTGTCTCTTCTGCCCCACCCTCCCCCGCACTGCCAAATATATTACGACAACATTTGAAGTGCAAGGAAAGACTTGAAGATTTCTCTTCGGTTCGTTATAGTCATACGATGTTTTAAATTAAATTCGACAATGAAATCAACAATGTCATTTTTCAAGGATAGACTGGCAAATTGTTATATATTCCGAGAACAAATGCCAACATTTTTTTTCTGGCACGCCTTCAACATCAAACACAAAACGAACACTTGTCACAAATAATATGTATTTTTCTATTGATGCACTTAAAAAAAATAAATTGTAATATACATAAAATATCCTTTCATTTTGTGATGCAGTAGAAAATGCTTCCGAAAATAAATGGTGTTTAAAATATTCGCGAAATATATTCACAGGGCACTGCCATGGCTGCAATTTTGTCCAAATGAAACGATTAAAATTGTAAATCCAGTTGAGAATTTACACAGAAAAACCCATCCATATCAATGCAAGGTCGAAAATTAATGCAAAATACTCTGCATTTGAATTTACCTAGTGCCTTTATTGCATAAGAAATGTTTTAAATCATATTGAAGTTGTAACAGATTGCAAAAATGAGAAGTAAGAAAAGTCAGTGCATTTTATGGCTCGCGAAAAAAAACTGACGAGAAAAAAATGGTGTCCAATTTCTGAAGATTTTAATAAAAACAACAACACGATGCAAATCTAATTATTCACTTTGTAAATTGGATTACGTGATGTTTAACATTCAATTAAAATGAATCCCATGGAATTTTCAATGGAAACACATCGAAAAAGTGTCCAGAATTTGAAAAAAATGAAATATCAAAAAATGCTAATTTTCTGTAAAGCAATTTTAGCACAGTTAGTTGAGGTAACTGACCTACTTGATTACACTTTTTTTACATTTTAAAAAAGCAAAGTTTGTTTAAAAGAAAATAACGAGAGAAAAAAGGAAAACAAAGTCCGAAACAACATTGTATTTGATTCGAGTAGACGACAGAAGGCTATTAATCAATTGTCAATAGTATTTTGAACAAAAGTCATTCATTAAAAATAGCTCGTGAGACTTCAAACGAAATTTTGAAATATGAAACATGTCAAAGACAAAGTAGCATATGATTTACAAGCACACATGTTCGCAAGAATACGTTAAATAGCGAGCTTGGCGGCAAAAAATCGATGTGTCCTGTTTGAAATTAAAAAAAAAGTCATCGGTCGTTGTTAGTGGTTTAATGCGCGTAATATAAAGTAATTTGCATGCACTTTAAATGTTCTGGATGCAACTGGGAAGTAAAGTGAATCGCGAAAATTAATGAAATATGAAATTCATATTATAAGCATATTTTTGAGTGCAAAGTTTTATGACTTAATGCCAGTTGGAGTGTACACTCAAACACGACGACATCGATGACGATAAGAGAAAAGATGACGATTTCCTAAGAAGCTTCGTCATATTAAATGGCAGTTTGTTTACTTAAATTCAAAGCTTAGCAAGATTGCACGGAAATTCCGGGTATTGCTTCATATTTTTCGCTCGCTCTCTCACACTCTGCTCCGTCTTCAATTCGTCGTTGTCGATTTCATTCAAAATATTATCAAAAGTATAATTTCAGCGTCTAAATTGCGAAACGACTTGTTACTATGTGTAAACACATTATTATTATTTGTTGTTTTTTTTTATTCTGAAGTATTTTACCCAGTGCTCGCTCTTCGATAAAATAGCACAATTCGAAATTTTGACAATTTCACCGAATGTGTTTGGCTGTTGTTTAATCATTTTCGGTTCCCCAATGAAATGTGCGCACACTTTCAATCGGAATTCTTGGGAAATTACTTGGAATTTTGAAGTGAGATAGAGAGAGAGAAAGAGCATTTTTAAGTTTTGAAGTTGTCACGAGAGCCAAGATGCCACTGCCATTCAACACACATTAAAGTCGTAAATGAGTTTTCGGCGACGAACTAAATTCAGTTGAAAATGTGAAAATTTTCGATGAAACAAGAGCTAGAGAGAGGGAACCCGGAATAGGAAACAAGCAAGCGATGTCATCGAGGAAATAAATGTTACAGACAATAACAGTTACGTGTTCGGGTTTGAATTGTTTCTTGCATCGAGATGCGGTTTTCAAAGTGCTTTGGATAACTTTCAATCTTCATTCTTTTTTTTTCATCGCACTCTATCTCGGTGTCGTCTGTTTTGTTTTTCGTTTGAAAATGTCTTGCATGACTACACACATATTGCCGCACTACTGCTCTCCTACTCTATTCAGTTCACAAATTTCTCTCTCTCACACACACACACGCATACATTTTCTTTTGCTCTTCAAACGAGTAAATAAAATGCATGTTAATATCACTTGATGAACATCATCGGTGTCACATCGTTATCATTATAGTCGTCATCACAGACACACTTTTAAAATATGCACACATAATTCTCTCTCTCACCTATGGCGCAAATGCATTAAAATGTTTTTAATAATGAAACAAACACGAATTTCAAAAAACGGTTACAGTACACACCACAATTCCAGCCATACCAACAAGCATACACTCATATGAAGGCAGCGTTTGCATTTTCACGAACGACCAAATAGATCTACTTTAAAATGGCTTACACGCACAATATTCGATTCGGGTCGCGAAACGTGAAGGGATTCGCATTTCGAAAAAGAGCGAACAACAACGACGATGATGATGATGATAACGATGACGGTGGTGTTTTGCACGTAACAAAATATGTATGTGTATAATCGAGTTGCTTTTGGTATCGCATCTCTTGGTTATGAATTTCATATGATACAACCACAAAGGCAACAAGCAATCAAAATTTACAAATTTTCTCGGCAGCGCGTGCCCAGCGCACACACGGCATACGTGCAAAAAGTCGACAAACGTGAATAGCACGACAACGGGGCTGCCCTTCCACAACACAATGCAATTTATACAAAACGCTCATTTTCTCAGCACAGGAAAAACCATACCGTGTATCGCCATAATACATTGGTGTCTGTGCATGTATGTGAGTGTGTGTGTGTCGCAATCATAATCGTAACGCGATAAACTTGCACAAACTAATGAAACAAAATACTTGAATATGAAGTGAAAGTTATAAACATTATTTAATTAAAACGTCGAATTCGTCGCTAGATGTGATGCAAACGTGCGTGTATTGTATATACATATGCATGATTTTGAGTGAATTACTTTGTACTTTATGCAACGTAGACATTGGTAGTGAGAGAAAGAGAGTTGGCAACTGTAAATGCGAGTGCAAAGCATACGTAAGTGTGTATGACACTTTTATGTAGTTCGTTGATTTTGCTGCAGCTGAAAATTCCGTTGCGATTGATCTTTTTGCGTTCTGTGCCGCAGTTTTTTTTTCACTTTCTTCTCTCCTCTGGTGGAAACACACATGAAACCATTGTTCGTTTTCGAAAAAGGATTCGTTTCGGTGTGTGTGTTTTTTTTATTCGCTTCTCTGTCTCTCTCGATTTTGAAGTCGATATGTTTCTTGTGCTTTCGCCAACGGAAAAAAAAAGTAGAGTGTACAGATGTGGGGAATGGCATTTTCAGTTGAATATATGGTTTGAAAGTTGGCGAAATCGAATGTACGTAAAATAAACGACATTAAGAACAAGAAAAATCGACACAAATTTCGACAACGACAATGACAGCAACGAGAACAACAAAAAAGAACAACAACAGCACTAACTGTGGCAAAGGATTGCCGCTGAATGGTGGCGGTTGCAGCGACACAAACAGCGACGAAATGTGCTGAAATAGTTGCATTCATAGTTTCTTTATGTAAGAAGTAAAAGCGATTATACCGAACCAAAACAAAAAAGCAACAGAGAGAGAGAGAGAGACACGAAAAAAAAATGAGAACAGAACGCGTTTCGACGACACTAAAGTAACAAACAGACATTAAGTGCAAAACACCATTACCGTGCCGCTTCATCTCCTATTCGCCAAAAATCTATCCAAAATAGCAATACGGTGTGTGCACTAACAATGCGTCACACCACATCTTTCTTACTGTCTCTTCTTCTCATCTCACTGTTTAATTCGATATACACATAGATATATTTGTGTATGTGAAGCGTCGTTAGGTGTGAGTACGGGTGTCACCAACAACAAGAAATTAATGATCATTACATAAAAGAATTTTAATATCATTTGTTTTAATGAAAGATAATTTGTCGCGATGCTTTTTACTGCCACCACACCACCAAATGCCTCTCAACTTCTACTTAGTGCATATGAAATGATGCAAACGCCACAGAGACTGAGAAGGGGAAGCAAATGAGCACCTCATTGAATGCTTGGGCACAGACACACATCACAATACATACACATATGTGAATACAAAATATCTCACCTTCAAATGAAGTCAAATAAAGCGCAACTAACTGAAAACTTGTTAGTGGTAGCATGAGTAAAGAGTATAGAGAAGAAAAAAAATGTCTCAACTCTTTAAATGTCCATGGTAAAAACGGCATTGCGAGCACTGCAATGAAGTGGCAACACCGGAATGACAAACATTTTGACTGAAATTACTTTGAGAATACCGGTGCAAAACTGGTGACTGTATGTAATTTAAATTGAATTTGCCGCTCTTTTTTTTGGATTTTTAAATTGGGACATGTTTAAGTATTACCAAACTGACTTTTTGCATCCCATTCTCTTGGCATTTTGCATCCGGCCTATCTCTCTTTCTCTTCGCCTTTTGTTCATTGTACACCCTTAGTTTGCTTCGAAAAATGCACATTAAAAATCCCCGAATTGTTCTCATCTATACATAAGAAGCAACTTAAGATGCGACAAATTGAACCATTAAAATACTGTTGAGAAAACATTCCGTTATTAATTTTCACTCTTGAGTAAAGTGCGCGCGCTCGCGCTCCCATTTCTACCCGCACTGAAACGCACAAACGCTTTTTCTTAAGTGAAGAGTAAGTGAGAAATGTGCAGCAATAAATTTTACGATTGTCATAGAAATATTTTGACATGAAACGAAAATTCGAGCGAGAAAAACCAGAAATTCGCATTCACTCTCACTCATTTACTACTGCAATGGCTTTTGAATTGTTCGTCGGCAATCAGAATCTCTTGAAAATTAACACTTTTGCATTTTGCTTTAGACACACAATTCATTTATTGTTTGCCATTTGCACAAACGAGAAAAAACACACACAGCGAACGATAATCAGTAGAGAAAAACGAATTAGTATCTGTCGCTTAAGGTGAACTTCATTCACACGAATGAATTATAATTATTTTTCTCTTTTTCATCGATGAACTAATAAAATTTCAAAATACACAAAAGATCGAAGCTCAAAGCTGAAATCCACTGAAAAAAAAACATCTAGAAAAATGAAATGTGAAAAATATAAAGGAGCCAATTTACTTGATTTGAAAATTTCATCGAAGCATATACACACAAGACCAATTCAAATGAGCAAAAATAATGATGAGCATATGCATGATAATGTAATGGATAATTTTATGTTTAGTAGATTTGTTCACCCCATTGAATGCCCTCAATTGATTTGTGTGCGATTTTTTTTTAATGTACAAGATGTACGATTATTTTCCATTGAAATGCCGACGAACGATAGCTACGACCAAAGATAGCCTACACTATACAGCGGTGAAATATGGCCCGGTGCGAAGCCATCAGGTGAATCGAATGTCATGTTGGGTAGCGAAAGATATTAGCTCAATCAATCGATAAATATATGTGTATATCGTTTGAACCGGATGCTAAACGCACACGCCGAAATGGCAGACCATATTTATTCAAACATATTTCTACGCCACGTTGAACAATCACAATCTTTGTACAGATTATATTGACAGTCGCAATAGCATCAGCAGCAATAGTAGTCGAAGTGGTTCACAGACATGATCGGCAATATCATCGGTAGCCTTTTAATGCGCTTTTACTGACATATTCACACAGCAAACAAACCAAAAATAAAACTGAAAAGAAATAACATAGAACGAAACTGTAAACTCACATAAACCAAGCATATCCATTTCGAATCTTTCCGTTTTTCATCTTTTTCATATAATACACCACATATCGTTCTGCTTCTACGTTGTGTGTGTGTGTGTTTTTTTCTGCTTCTCTCAATATTATTTTATGCAAAAGGGTCGCATTCGCGTTCTATTCAACATTAGATAAATCCCAGGTGTTCACATTTTTCAACATTGAGACTGAGCGCACATTGACGCACGCAAATACACACATAAATGTGAATTCCTTTCAACGATATACATATGAATTACATGTTGTCGGCTATCTCGACGACGGTAAATGTAAACATTGAATGAATGGACTTTTTATCGTACACACCAAAAACTGTTCAAATGATGTATTCAATGGGTATTTTATGTGATCAAGTTTCATTGGCTTTGAATTTCTACAATTTTTACCGACCAGTTTTCTTGGCGAAGCACAAGAGAGAGCAAGAGAGAGAGATGGAATAAAAACACATTTTCATGAACACAAATCTACGCGCGCTCCCTTTACAAAAAAAATGTCATTTAATCAAAGTAATTAAATGGGATTTTTTCTTCAAGAAAAAGAACCATGACACAATTGAACTTATGGACTATGTGCATGCGACTAGAATTGTCTGTTTTCGGACGTCCCTCAGTACATTCTCGTTTTTTTTTCTCTTACTTTTTTCTCAAACTTCTTTTAATATAGAATTCGAATCGAACGAGAGAGTGAAAGAAAGAAGAAGAAAAAAAAACTGTCGACGACCTCACTCAAATATCAGACAGAAAGATCTCATCGAAACAATTGCCCAGCAAAAGAGTGTGTGTGCATATGAAGGCTCTTATGTTTTCTGCTGTCCAAAAAAAAATTATTTCTAGAAAATGAAAATAGCAAACAAACCATGGTTTGCATTATGGTCCATGGGATTTGTATCCTGTTTTTATTTTATCCCGAAAAAATTCGTTTTTGTCTGCACCTCTTTTTCTTTGCTGTCGCTTGTTTTTTTTATTCACTCTACTTCAATGCTATTTCGGCACGTTTATTATAAATAAATTCGCATCGTACGCTATCATCGCGCTGGTCGAACCTTTTCGTTTATGTGTGTGTGTGTGCGTTTGCAAAATTCAAGAAACAAAATGAACGAATTTGTACATTATTTCCATTATGCGAACAAAAATAAAATCTCATTTTTACTCGTCTATATCTGGCTCTTCGGATCAACTCGTTTAGCTCTATCATTCTCTCTTTTTCGCTGTGAAATGAATAAGGGTTTAACGGATATTTTTTTTTCTTCATATTTTTATAACAAAAATATGCGCTCTGCATGTCGCGCGCAGCTTTTATGTCTCTGAACTCATTCACTCTTTGCTACCAGCTACTTTTGAACTCAATGGCTATTAATATAATAGCCACATTGGCGTTTTCTTCCTCGATTCCTTTTGAAAATAGTTATCGATTCAGCTGGCTGTAATATAATTTTTGTATGCCCTTCCGTTTCACCCATTTTTCTTCCTTTTTCTAGAAAAAAAAAATTGCATCGAATACTAAACGAGAATGAATGGCCACGAATAAAAATTTGCAAACATCTGGTTGCTACCGAATACGAAATAAATGTTGCTGTTTCTGTAGAATACAAAATTTTTGTAGGACAAAATAAAATATAAGTGATTAGTATTTAGCAAGGAAATATGCCAAATTTACTCCGCTAACTGCAAATTATTCAACAAAGTTTTTTCTCACATATGCACACCGTTCGACCTAGCCATGTCAAACATGAATTTGATTTGAACAGCAACAAAAAAACACACATACATATGCTGATTGAATGGAACGAGATGGATTCGACACATGTAGGCTAAAAGTGACTCAGGACATGTTGTCCATGTCGGAAAAAAAATTCATCAACGACCCAAATTAATTCGATTGAATTGAAATGACCGGTCGAATAACTGACTGTATTAGGCCCTGAAATCAATTTGTATTTCATTTGTCACAACAAAAATGATTGCCCTAAAGAGAAATGTCTCATAAGCAAATTGAGACGAATGTTATTGATGTGGAACAACAGAGAAAAAAAACGAAACGCTGTAAACTCAGTTGGACATAGAGTTTTCGGCATTTCAATGAAGAAGAAGACATATTCGGTTTGACCGAAAATTGTTGTTGTTATTATTTTAAAATACGAATTGTAATCGGATTTAAGTGTGGAATAAGTCGAAATTTGCGGATTTAAGTATTCACTTTGTGTCTAATTTAAATGGGAAACAAAATTTCGAATTGAAAACGGATATAAGAGGATTTAAAACTTTCAAACAATATATCGAGTTTTGAACATTTTTGATATCGTTTAAATGGTAACACAATGGTTTTTTTTTGATAAATCGTTTTTCCTTCTGATTCTTCTTCTTCTTCGATAATCTTTGCTCTAAAGTCGAGCATAAATAAATCAAATAACTCGAATATTAAGTATTTGATATGAAATGGTGTGCGAACAATTGACGCAAATGCACACACTACAGAATCAAGAGAGTGTGCTAAGTGAAAAGTGAAGAGGCCACTACACTTTGCGCTACAGAGAGATTCGTTATATAAACACGTTTCTGGATGATTTGTACATAAATTCATGATGGCAACAACAACAAAAAAATTACACCATTACACAGTAACGGCATTACTAATCTCGTTTATTTAAAAAAAAAAAATTCCTTAATGTAATCGTTCAATTGTTGAACATTGAAAAATTGCACCGATATGAATATGATAATGATCATTCAGTTGATTGAACATTCAAACCGAAAATATGCACGAAAATTGTGCATTTGCATGAATCAGGCCAACTCAAAATCATCGACCAATGTGATTGTGGTGACGATGGCGGGTGAACGTATGATGTGCACAGACACACATCAGTAAAAATCGAAATAAAAATATGAATAAATAGCTAAAAGTGAGGGCATAGAATTGCTTATCAGCTACCCAGATTGCCTCGATATATTGATTGTGGTATTGTTGCTATTGCTCTTCTGCTTCAACATTCTGTCCACGTTTTTCCGTTGTTCGGCTGCGTTCATCATTTTCTTTCTAACTAACTGTAATCTATTTTATTGTTTTGCTATTGCATCATCATTTTTGCCAGACACTTTGCTTCGTCTTTTCGATGTGTTACCATCTCTCTTTCTTAGTCTATCTCACTTGCTTGCACGTTTTCCCTTTTCTCATTTGTTCGCTTCGTTTCGTTCGAAAAAAAAAAATTTCCTCTTCCTTCTCTGGTTTTAACTTTACAAGAGAACGAGAAAAAGCAAACGAAAAAAAAAATTTGTTCAATATATTTTTCATCGCACAATGTGCGGTGCATTTATAATGCATCTGCACTCCATTCCGTTTTGGCATTGGCAGAAAACTTTAAAACTTCTGCATGGATAATGGTTGTGTGTGTATATGTGTAAAATGTCTGTTGCAGTAACTTGACATACCAGTGATTCTATATGTTTGCGCGCACACTTAGAATCTAGGTCCTTGCAATAACGCAACTAATGCATGGATTTAAGTGAGGAAAAAGAGACGAACAACAAAAAAAAGCTGACAAACGACGGAAAAGGAGACACAGAAAATCTATATGTATGTGTACACATACAAAGAAACGATGAAGAAAAGAAGAATGTGACTCATGAAAGATGTGTTGCACATATAAATATGCTCATTATTTGATAAAAGGGCAAAATGTCGAACAAATTGTGCTCAGCACCTAGCGACACTTTTCATTCACGTACATTATGGAAATGATTAGATTGGCGTCATAAAAAAAAATCTACAGATGTTCTACAACACGAAAATGGTTATTATATCTATGAAAAGAGAGAGAGAGAGAGAAACACACTACAAAATGCGTTATGTCGAACGGGGCATAATTTGAGCGTCATGATGATGGTGATGGTGGTGACGAATGAAAAGTGTACACAATGTGGGGTTGATGTTGGTGAGCGCTACGATCAACAGCACCAGCAGCACATAAACCAAAAAAAATTTACTTCAAAGCACCTCACCTTAATTAGCTATAGCACTTGTCACAATCTGCAGCATCTTGTTGTTGCCTGATTGCCCGATTACCTAGTTAACTGACGGCGAACAAAAAAAAATTTGCGAAACAAAATCAGGAAAAAGAACAATAAGTTTAATTAACGCAAAGCCACGTTGCGGTGTTATGTTCGCTCTCTTTCATTCACTCTCTCTATGTCTTTTGTCCAACATTACTGGCCATTTTATAAACCTGGCAAAAGCACATCCGACAACGACTTACAATACACATAATACATTTTGAAGAATGGATATGTTTTTTTCCAGCTCTGACAAAAAAAAACTCCGGAGTCCGCATTCAACTTTTCCCAAGCTTCAAAATAAGTTAAATTGCTCGCTAAAAGAGAAGATAACGGACAAAAAGAAGCAACATACACAATACACAAACACTTACGAACACACATTCAGAGCGAGAGAGAGAGAGATAGAACAGAACGAAAATGCAAAAAAGTGTGCATTTTCATGCTTGATGGATTCTTTAATCCATTGTCTTGGAGCATTTAATATGAATACTTAACATTAATTACATTAAAAGTTTAATTTTATGTGTTCGGATTTTTGCGGTGATATTGACATTCAACAAAACCTAAAGAAAATGAGCATTTGAAGTTGTGTGTATTTGTTCAATGTTTGTTGGCTGGCTGGATTTCTGTTGTTGTTTTTTTCTATTTTGCTTCTCATTCGTTCGTTTGTCCTACCCCGTAATCGTTTTTTACAAAAATGAATCCAATTTTGTGTGGAAACCATGCTCAAAAATGTGTATTTTCCACTTCGCTTTTTTGCTTCGATATTTGCGAATAAACACTCGCACACACAGAGAGAGAGAGAAAGGGAGTGAGATGTCGAATCGCCTCTCGTGCTCATCTTGTCTCTTGGCCGTTGCACACTTTCAATCGGGCTATTTCGTTGCTAGATTACTTACATTTTTTACATCTCCCTTTGAACCCCTCGCCAATCTCTTTCTCTTGCGTTTTGCATGAGACAAAAGACGAATTATTCGTAAAAGTAGAACAACCAAAATGCAAACCATTGAAACCAAAACGAACAAAATACATTTGGGTATTGTAAATTTGTATGGTTTTATGGAAACTGGTTTGTTCTTCATTGTTGTTACTGTTATTGTTGTTTCATGAATATGAAAGATAAATGTGTCGTTAGTTGGATTCTTCGATATGGATATATGAGTATTGTATCCTGGTGTGTTGTCTATGCGGCTTGGAATTGCTGTTTGATGCCGTTTGATGCCATCAGTTTGCGAGTTTTCGTTTTGCCATTTTATTCCATTTGCAATGTAACATACCAGACCCCAAAACGATACAGAAAACACACTGAAACTGTCGAAACCAAAGTAATATTTTACTTTTTGGTTGATTATGCTATAATCTTTTATTCGAAACCATAAACGATTATTAACACAAAACCAACGATGATAAATCGATATATTTACGGTGCGGAGAAAGAGTGCGATTCCAACGAACACAAATAAGCAAGCCACATAATGTACCAACTAGCACTACCGATGTCACCCGAAAAAAAAATTGAGTGAGACCGTCAAAGCCAATATCGATAGAGAATGGATGTCATCGAACGAATCGAATCCCAATCAAACACGATTATGAAAACGATTTCAAAATTGTCGACAGTCACTTTAACGATATGATTGCACATTCTCTCTCTATCTCTGGCCATTGTTTCAATTAAAATTGTAGACTTTGGGTTTCTTCATTTATGCAGATGACATTCAATGGTATATCAGCACAGTTTTTTGGTGTATATATGTTATCTGTATCTGTGACAAAATGAATCGCTTACAATGTTTATTTAATGATGATACACATTTCTTTTTGTTATCAATGATTTAGTTATCTGTTGTTTGTTGTTGATTTTTTGCGCTTGTCGCTTTGCATAACAAATTCATTGTCAATCAATTTCATTCGATTTATTTTCGAATATTTTAGTGGTCGATTGAATCTGTTCATGTTTTTTTTTTCGTCCATGTTCCATACAATTTTGGCACAATGAAAATGAGATTCAGCATCTTTTTTTTTTTTTCTTCATTTACTTTCAATGTCGCCCGTTTGCTTTGCTCACACAATGAATGTCCATTCACACAATCGATATAGAGCAGCCGCAGCAGCCGCAGTCGCAACAACAGCATTAAGATAGAAAAACACTGAGACCCATTCTTCTTTTGAAGTAAATCGGTTTTGTTGGTATTTCATTTTATTGCGTACTTGAGATATCTACTGAAAAAACCACTTGGAAAATCTCACTTTTTCATCTTATTGTTATTACATGGTTTGAAAGAGACTCTTTACTCTGTCTATACTCGGTTGTAAGCAAAAATCTTTGTGAATATCAAGGGGGGGAGGCTGACTATCTTATATGCTTTTGCTTGCAACATCAAACGGTTAATATTTGGACAATATCCAGTAGAAAGCTGTAATGCAGTCGACAAACACACGGACACACATACAACTTATTCTTTTTCTCTGTCATTTTATTTCATCCTTTTACATGTTGCGATTCTGATTTAGCTGCTTTTGATACTGTTTACATCGTCATCATTGTCATCGGTGTGTTTGAATTTCGGTAGCGATGCGGTTTGAGGAGTTTCTTTATAAATTGACATTGTAATGTCCATTTTAGATTCGAAATATATTTCAGCTTGTCGAAAACGCAATTTAAACATTTTGTTGGAGCTTCACGCGCAAAAACCTTAATAATACGTAATGAAATGAATATTAACAATTGTTTTTTTTTTCACTCTCGATGCGGCAACGTAAAATACATTTATCTCTTGCACTGCTATACACATAGTGCTGTATATATTCAACAGCAATGTTCCAACGAATCGAGACAAATTGTGCAAAAATGTGAATTATTCAAATTACGTTTTCATCGTTCATGTATAGTCAAGAGTTATATCATGATTATTGACTGCGTCACATTCAAATTTTCGGCGAGTTGAATGAATGCACAAAACAAATGTTCTTGCTCATATCTCTCCCGAAATGAATGGTATTGACAATGTTTTTGGGCATGTTAATCACCTTCTCTCGTTCGCTGTACCCACCTCACATTCCAGTTCACTTAAATGTTCCATGTCACATTTTGAACCGCGTTGATATTCATTTTCAGTTACAGCCGTGCCTTTGCATATGGCTTTGAATTAATATGATTTGCGAGACGATACATACGTTTTGCATTCATTGTGCATTGTATGTGTCTGTACACATTGAAATTACGGTTCATTTATCATAAACGATCATATTTACATAATTTTTAAGTGAAATGCACATACAAACATTAATACAATCACGAAGCGTACACAGCATCTCTTCTCGCGGCGTTAATGTTTATTTGCGTACATTTCGGTGTGTGTGTGTGTTTTCGTTGAAAATTACACGATTCTTGTAAGAAAAAAAAATGAAGCAGTAGCAACCGAGTACAACTGCAAATAATTTGCCGATTCAGTTTGTCATTAAATGGTGGCATGGACATAATTTTTCCCTCATTTCACTTGGCGATCACACGTTCACATCGCGGGTGGCTTTTTTCCATTTTTTTCCCTCTCTTCTTCTTTTGAGAAAAAAAATTCGCTCAATGAATGCATCGACTTCAACATTTATTTACAAATGGCATTAGAGTAAGGTAATGATTTATTATGAAGCAAACACAAATACACACGTACTTCAAAAGTATGAAATGTTTGTACACGTTGAAAATTCAGTTAATAAACAAGCGTACTTAAAAAATATATATTTTTTCCCTCTCATACAGTCTCCACTATACTGCTGTGTCGCAGTCTCCAATCTCATTCTCCATATTTCACTTACATCATTCGGCACAACGTGCTCTGCATCCGCGGCTATAACTATGTTTTGGGTTTTTAAAGGAACGCTATTATAAATGATTTATTCATTTCTTGGCTTTCATTTTTTTTATCGTTGCGTTTCTCTCTCTCTCTCTCTCTCTCTGGTTCATTTTTTTTCCTTTGGTCTGGTTGTTGTTGTTTTTTCTCAAACACATAGCTCTTATCCCGTTTTCCTGGCTGCGGTAAGGGTGTGTGTGTGTATAAGAAAGAGACATGGCGATTGTGTGTGCGTAAGAGAGAGAGAGAGAGGGAATGGAAGTAAATGCAATGAGCGTTAAACCATTCCAAAAATGATGAAATATGAAGAACGCAAAAATTAAAGGCAATAATAAAGGCAATGAGCCAACATGAGCAAACCGTTCTTTGATATACCGAATCGCTGTTGTTCGCGATTGCGTCTCACTCTGGGACATTTAATTTATATTTGATATTTCATAAATGCCAAAAATGGGTTGTCACGTTCATAACAAACGATATCATTAAGCACCTTATGCACGTGCGATTTTCATAATATAGTCTTTACCGTTTGGTCTGGTCGGTATATATTGTAGTCGTCATGTAAATAATGACAACGACTTGAACTTCGTTAATGTGTACAATAATTATTTTCAGCACGAATAAAGCTGTCATCTTGAAACTTATCAATTTTCACATATCAATTTTCGTCCATTTACCGACACCGAAAATATATTCAAGTTGCCACGCAATGCTGTCGAAATTATTAACAGATCAAATCAATAAATAGACCAAAATGCTTAACTATTTTGTCATGTTCGACAATATTGGTTCGGTTGGTCGATTGGAGTGCGTGAAATTCGTAAAAGTATTAATTGTCAATTTTTGTGGTAACCACATGCACACAAAGTAAATGACGTACATTCATTACACGAAAATTACAATCAATCAAAATTTGGAAATTATCGTTGTTGTGGCCAACGTAATATTCCCGGTGACCGCACGCGAATCAAATTTAATCTCATAAAAATCAGTATGCTAATTGAATTGAAGACCCCGTTCCAAACGATCGAAATAGAAAAGGGTGCAGCTTAAAATGTATGTGAATGTATTAAAGCATAAGTAATAAAATCAAAATTAGTGTTTATTATTATCATTTTGGGACCAACCCAAACATGTGAACACTCAATGACACTGATCTAAAAAGACCAACAACAAAATCAATACTAATTTGGAATTTAGTTACTAAATCGGATATTGAATTGAAAGAACGAACAAAAAAAAAATGCAAAGAAGATTATTCATTGATGAAAGAGCCGAAAATGGAATGACTTTTCAGTTATCATCTTTTAAAATTGCGCCTTAAGCAATCACGACTTTACCTTTTCCGTGTCATCGCATTTGCCACATACGTTTAACCTGAATCAAAACACATAACCATCTCTTATTCACTGAATTGGATAAAGAGAGCATAAGAAAGTATATGGCAGAGGAAAACACCCCGTGTGTATAGACGAATAGGTAACACCGAAACCAAATAAGCGTATCAAGTTAGTCTATTGTTGGTTTCGGTTTAAAAGGCGCGCTTAAAAACGATGTTGAATCGAAATTAGAGAAGACAATGATCTAATGGATGTATTTTACCGTGCAATAGATCACATTTTTAATACACGCGTGCCAAAGTCATAGGTGTTTGATATATTTTTAGTTTTTTACATTTCATTTCAAACGTTGTGCGTTCGAACAATGCACTTCACTATTACCTATTACACTCATGATTTTTGATTGGGGTTGTGCGTAACGCAACGGAAAGAAAATTGACTCGATTAGAAAATCAAAAAAGAAAACGAATTGACTTCGTCGCGCTCACCCCATTTTTTTGAATGAACGCGCGAATGTTCGATTCCTTTTTTTTTCATTCACGGTTTGTGTGTGTTTTTTTCTTCTTACTTCTTACTACTCAAGTAGAATGTGAATTATTATGTCGAGAGGCAGGTATGCAAAAATGAGAGTATATTCCCTTTCAACAATAATGAAAAGAGAAAGAGAAAAAAATTGACATTGAACTGTGTTTGTTTATGGTTAAATGTCAAGGTGTTGGGTTGACATAAATCCCAACCAAATAAATGGGTAAAATCATAATTCCAAATTATATATGTGATCAACAACTTCAGTAGAATATCCCTGATATAATTCCATTCAACGTTTTTGGGTCAATTGAACCACTTTAAACGGCCAATTATCAACAAAACAAAAAAACACACATGGTAAACCTTTTTACGGTTGAAACTAATATAATTTGAATAGAAAAATGTGAATATCTAATTTGGATGATGTTTCATACCAAACATGGGCCACATTTTCATTTATGAATGGACGAAGAAGAAAAAATAATTGAATTCCGTATGCAACTACGGCGACAATATTCTAATCATTTGAGAGAAAATGTCTGCATTACCTCAATTCACTGGCATCACTGAGCTCTTTTTTGTTTCCTGCATGAATGCCCAAAGCTCTATTGGTTGCATGTACACATTACTATTAACATTTACATTCCGGTTCAATTGCATTTATTTACCAACACATTCATGATGGCGTCAAAATCTATGGAATAATATATGCCATGCCAATGCATACACATCAAAAGAGAAAAGAAAAATATATCGTATGCCATATCTCTCAACAATGAATTCGGGCACAACAGATGTAGTCAAGTGTATGTTCGACTATATTACTTATACATACAGCAAACGAACGAGAGGGACTTTCAAGACGTTATCCATATCACATAGCGTTAACGTAATATTTGCAATATGAATTGACTCGAAGCTGTGTGTATGTGCGTGTGTGTGAATAGTTTTGGTTTGCTTTTAACTGCTAATCGTTTGTGTATGGCACATATTCAAGTTGTCGTACAAATTCCAACTCACAATGTCTCATTTCAATTGGAAAATACGGCAACAATCGAATGAATAAGAGAGTGTATTATGCAAGCCAAAATGCTTCAATGCAACGCTTTTTCATGTTTCATGAAATGTTAACACACGTTCTAATGCTAATGTTTGCCAATGTTGATGTTGCATTTCTCTTGTGTGCATCATTTTAGCCTGAATCGGATCATCAGATTAATTTTTGTGTGTGTATGTGCAGTTTGTATTTTATGGAGAATTTTTCGGTTATTGGCATGATAAAAAAAATATACATATGCAAAACGGGTCTAACTAGGATAAACCTTTGTGGTCATGCATTTTTATTTTCTCGAACCAAAAAAAACTGACTATTGCAAACGGCTATAAAGAGTGGGGCTAGAGCTAATAGATTAAAAAGAATGGATCAAAAGTTGAATTACACATTTTGGGCATAGATACTAAATGATGGGATGAAGAAAAAACCGCTTCAAAGTGAAATGCCTTCGTTTGTCATATATTTTACCAACGACAAAAACTCATTCACCGCAACTCTCTATTTGATTTGCCATTTCTGCAGAAATTCTTCTCTCTCTCACTCTCGCTCTCATTATACTTGTACCACATACCATACGATTTGTGAGCGAACAGTTAGATGGCAAACGAAAGAGAGAAAATAACGTTTGGTATACAATATTTTCAAAGATTGGCATTGTGGTTCGACGTGTGTACATGGCTGTGGTACGAGTGTGGTGAATGCATGCAACTTGCATATTCTACGGAAATGCATTATAAATGATCTGATGTTGAATAAAAAAAATGTTCTTATTTTCTGAACAATGCTCTTGTGTGTCTCTCTAGTGCGGTGGTGGGTATCTTCGATTGCATGCTTATGTTGTTGCCATTTCTATATACATATAATATACAACGTAACAGGTCAAATAAGACTATAATATTGTCAGGGTAAATGCCGAAATGTATGGCATAGTCGAAAACTAGAGGATTCGAAGAAACGATCGTACAACAACATTTTGTACAAATAGAATAAAAAATTTACTGTGAAACCTAACGAATGCATAACGATTTCAAACAAAAAATGATAAGAAATGTCGATACAGTGTAGACTTGATAGTTTTATAGAACTTTAGAAAGTGAGAAATAGTGCAAACGAAAATGACAGGATGAAAAGAGAGAGAAAAAAAGTATGAGAGAACGAAAGTAATATAGAGTGAATGTATTGACAATACATTTTGTTGTTGTTGGTTTGGAAAATTTTCCGCGGAAGTGACGCCAATCTGCGTCTTTATTCATAGTTTTGCGCAAAACGTTTTTGACATTGTGAAATATTATGCTGACAATGACGATGATGTTAAGGCGAATAAAAACTATACACATAACCGAACACACGATGATAAATGTGCTCAACTTTTTCCACTCTACCAACGTGTGTGTGTGTTCTTTTTTTCAAAAGCAATGATCAAAATAAATCGACTTTTTTATTCGAGTTTGAATTTTTTTTCTGAATTGGCTCAAAATACATTCAACGACCAAAAACTATTGTGTTGCGACTGTAACACAAATAATATTCAAGTTTCGTAGCATTTTGTGTATGTGCATGCTCATTCCAATCGGAATAAATCAATGATGGACCATTAAAAAGTCATTTCGCATAAGTTGCATAGTATTATATGTATAGTGCATGAGTGTAGTGTTATGTGAAATGGTTGCTTCAAGCCACGTAATTCTATCATAAAAGTTTCAAATGAATATTGAAAATTTTAAAGGCGGTCGAGACAGCACAGTTCCACAGCAATATTCGTAACAAGTGGAAGAGAGAAAGTAAATGAAAATGCATACAAAACATACTTGAGCATTTGACGCGCTTGCACAACCGGCCAGCATCTCTTGATAGCAATGCAGACACACCGAATTTTGATACTTATCGTTTCTTATCGAAAATGTCATTTTTATTTTCGGGTCATGATCTTGAGCAACATTTTCGGAATCGGTCGAATGGTGAACTAGTCGATATTGATGATGCGAGAGAGAGAAAGAGCGGAGGTGGAGAGAGGAGAGAACAAAAGGCGCAAAACATTTGCTTCAAGCATCAAAATAACGCATATCACAAACTGAATGACTCTGCAAACATCGTTTTAATATGAAATTACCACTCGGAATATGGTGAACATGAACACACACACTCCCATATATACCGAGCTTCTTTATTTAGTCATGAATCGATTTGTTTGCTTACCTCGTCTTTCATTCCTCTCGATTGCTCAAACGAGCAAACACCAAAACCACCCGAAAATATCGGAAGCATCGGTTATTGTCGTTTATGTTGTTGTTGTTGCTGTTATTATTTTCTTCGATATCAATGTAAGAGAACCTGTAGTGAACGAAGAAGCAAGCAAGCAGAAAAAAAAGAATGCCATGAAATATCGACATGAGGAATATCAATCGTTATTGAGGTGCAATGCGGCCGGATCCAGTTTTCCCTTTGCACTCAATTTTTGATGTGCTTTTCTTTACGCTCATTTTTTTTTTCGCTCCCACTTGTTTTCTTCATTCGTGTTTCTTCCACATTTGATTCGTTCTTTCGATCGTTTCGTTCGTTTTCCATCCAGTTTTTTTTTTCCTACACAACAATTCCATCAAAATGAACGAGACAAAGACGAAGTAAATCGCTGTCGATTCGCCTTTTGCACGTGGGCACTCTTTTTCTCATCCTCTATATGTGTGATTAGGAACTTTCCGTTTTTCTTCTTCTGATTTTCTTCTTTTTTCTGTCGTTTGCTCTGAATCGCATAGCGAAAGCATGATGTGTGTATGTGCGTAAATACGGATGTGTACGGTGCACATGGGTATTTAAATGGAGTTTCGCTTACACAAAAAAAAAAACACACACACCATATACTCACACCACACATTCACTTGTCGTGCTTAATGTCTGCAATCTAATCCACAATGTTGTGCATGGGAACGACGATGCCGATGAGATCTAGCGCATTTGCTCGACTATATTCCAATCGGGACACAATATATGGAAAATGTATTCGATTACATTTTTATGGTTTGACGTGTTTTTTTCTTCTTCTTCTTTCTTTGAACATTTGTGTATTGAGATGTGAAATGTATAACACGCTGGATAATCACTAGTGCCACGGATATGAAATGGTATGGCCGCTGTCGCCACACCAAAAAAAAAAAAAAAAAGAATGATGAAATCAAATACACATTGTAATGTGCACACATTCGTACAATTTTACTTCACTCTCGATTCTCGAAATGTGTGAGAGAGCTGATGATGGTGGCGGCGGTGATGATGGTATGGTGGTGATGCTGATGTTGCTTCGATGATATTTTTTCCGCTTTGCTTCTCAAAATGTAAAGTGAGTGGGGTAAAAAGAACATTTGCCAAATATATGTTGTAAACGTGTGTTGTTAGCAATCTCATATGTACCTACATATAATATCCATCGCCACACATCCATAGTTTGCATTCAAACATTGCCATCGTTGAGGCAATAGATAGCAGCTATCGATTGTGTTGTTGTGTAAGCCAGCTTATACCATTCACTTTTATTTTCACCTACAATTTTCCTTCATCTCGTCTCCATTTCGTTTCTCTTAAGTATCACATTTTTCTTGCTATTTTATTAAATTATATGAAAATCTATGAGTCGTTTCCTCATTCTACCGCTCATCCCCTCTGATTTGTTCGTTATTTCGGATTCGATGGTACAAGCATCGGCACTATAAAACGAGCCGAACAAGAAAATGGCAAAATTAGAGGCTAACATGAGAAAAACTCATAAGATTCACAAATGAATCGGTTGAACGTGCTATCAGATCAAATCTAATATTCATGTATTATGCATTGCGTAAGCGTACATCGTACACACAGAAAATCAACCATTCAACGGCGAATTTGCAACAATTTATTTGGGCATTTTTACAAAACAACAACGCACTTAGATTACGGCAATAGTGTCTGTGTGTAGAAATTACCTATGATGGACTAAAAAATGGTACTTTTTGAACAAAAAACGTAAAAATTGAGAAAAACCACTTCTTTTTCGTCGGAAATGACCCGCAGCTGAAAATCTAGCCAATGATGGTACCGAATGGCATTTCTTGTTTTGCCTAATGTTGGAATTTTCCAAAAAATAAAAAGTTTTAATTAATGTTTATGTGCCGTGTAACATTTAAGCTATGTTGCGTCAAACATTTAAAGCGTTCCATAATCACTGATAATGTGATGCGACGACTTTCTCGCCAATGTCATGTGCGACAACGGCGTGTGTGTGTGTGTGTGTGTGTGTCGAAAAGTGGACGATCGAGCTGCAAGATAGTTCAAATAAATTTGTGAATTCACACAAACAACACAAAACTTGAAGCCATTAAGTAACACAAATACATCTTTATAGCGTTTCATGTGCATGGTAGATGCAATGAAATCGAATCAGAAGCACATCATTATGAGACAGTGGACAAACTAGAATTCGAAATGAAATTTCATTACACACATTTATCTTTGCAACGTTGCTTCTCTATATTGTGTTGTGTACTTGAGGAATGGTAACCACGAACCGATTTTATGGACAGAGAGAGCAAGAGAGAGAGTCAAAGTCGGTGTGCCCACAGGTTGACTCATTTTGTTGCAAAGTTCCCTTTTCAAGTGGTTTCTCCTTGTTGGCCGGGCTCTCATCAATTGGTATCGCCCAAACCAGCATAAGCGAGACAAAGACAGAAAATTGGTATCATTTACATTATTATTCTGCTCAAGTTTCAGTGATGAGAGCGAAAGAACCGAAAACCGAACGAAAATATAAAAAAAAACATGTAAGTAAAATTCAGAAGGAAAATTGCGCCCGATGTGTATACATACAGATTACGTGAGCATACACATTTATGGGATTGTCGAAAAACTGAAGAAGAAACTAAAATGCAAGTAGTCCGTGTCTCGATTGCCGGTCATTTGGATTTTGGTCGAAGCCAGAAAAGAAAAACAAATAAAAACCAAGTGGAATATGCGAACGAGCACCAAATGAGCGGCTTCCAACAACACGATAGATAGCACGATATACACAAAGTCCATAAATTCGATTCACATTTAAACAGAAAGCAACAGCAAAATGATGGAACAAAGAAAAAGAAAGGAAAAAAAACTTCCACACACACATTTATCCATTTGGATTACTTTTCTCCCGTTGTCACCTCAATATTTCCGAGGAAAAAAAATTACAAAGATTTCGGTCCAAGTGCACATGTCTCATTCGCTCACTCACTTTGCTCATATGAAATGGAAACGTCGTTGTCGCTAAATTACGAAAATTGGTACCGAGCTAAGCACAGCAGGAAAAAAAACACGCTCACCCTCTCAATCAACGACGAGAAAATCAATTCGAAAAAGTTTCGGGAACTCGGTTCGCCGACAGCGCATTGGATTCCTTAAATGCGTTCAACTAATTCAAATCAAAACTGATTTGATTGCAAGCCAGAATCAAAGCATTACAATGTTTGAAATTTCCATGATTTTCTACACACACAGAAAGAAAAAAAAGACGATTCTTGTTTCATGTTTTCTAATCAAGATTAATGAACTCAACGACCATTTCAGAGTTGAAATTGGGTGCGACACACAGCATCAACGAAAAATTTCACATTCTCCGGTGAATTTAGTGTACACTGTTTCGTTTTTTTTTTTTTTGCTCTCGCTTCAAATGTAAACCGCATCGCATTTCGTTAATCAAACTGCAGACGAAACGCCATAAAAAGTGAGAGAATCTGGAAGAGAAAGAGCGAAACAAGATTTAGAAATAAATAGAATGTATAAAATGCAAAATGAAAATACAAGAAATACCAGCATTTTGGCCGATTCATTTAAACAAAACGAAAAGAATCCCTGTTTTGTTTTTGTTATGGGGAAAGATTTTCTCACGACCAACGAAATTTCTATGAAAATGATGAAAAGAACAAAAAAAAAGCGATTTTATTCTCGATCAAAAACGAGATTTTCTAATATAATATCAGTTAGATGTATGTGAATCCACAGCATCATCACTGAGCATCGCTAAAAACCCTCCGAAAATATGGAATGATTAAACAAATGACAATGAAAAGAAAACCGGAGAAAAAATTGTGCGCAACAAAAGACGACACAGATCAGACGTTAAGAGCGAAATTGCGATTTCAGGGAAAAAAACACATCTCCCTTTTTTATACACAAATATTCATGCCGTTTTTTTTTTTTCTTCTGTCAGTTCTTGTGTAATATAAACTCACTTTCTCTCACACTCATTTTGTATTGTGCTCGTGTGCATGTCTATATAGTAAATAGTTCGGGTAGGCAGCTTGTCTAACACCATATAATAAAGTGAGAAAAATTACGGTGATGAAAACAAGAAGTTGATTTCAATCTCGACCTATTGTTGTTTGTATGTAAACAGTTCTCAAATTTTGATCAAACCGAAGCAAAACACACACTCACCGTCGTTGATGTATTTGCGAATATAAAAAAAAGCCGAAGTAGTCGAGTATTTATTTTGTTGTTGCTTCACATCCCCAATCTGGAGTGTCATTTCACCTCGCACACAAGAGCATGGCCTTAACTGAATAACACAATACCTCTAACACTAAAAGGTAAATGTAGGGCAAAATGTTATGCGCTCTTACTTTATGGACGAGAACCTGATTTACAGTCAAAATGTGGTTTATTCGCTGAGGGATGCTCAAAATTAAATTGAATACATCGAAAAATGTCAAGGAAAAATACACGTAACACACCAAGTTCATCCATCCATTTGTTATATGGTGAAAGAGAGTGCTCGGCCTGCAATAAACCTATTGTCTTTTAATATTTTGATAAATTAAAGCTGGAATATGTTTGTGCGACTCAGACGTTGGCATTTTGTGTGAAATAACTCGATTGTGAACTTGCCGAACTGCTCTATTATTTATTTATGAAAATGGTATATGTCCAAATGCCCAAAACAATGCCAAAAACGACCAAAAGGTGCTCGGACATCAATTTTTGGACAAAACCAACCCCACGGTAAATTACATTCTCTACGCATTTTTCGGTGGATGAGCGTGGCGCCGGTATGATGAAGCGAGCAAAAAAAAACACCCCGTCTATGTGGAAAAATCTAATTAAACTACTTGTTTCAATTGTTTGATAAATGAAAAATCGCGATGAGAAACGGCGAAAGGTGGAAAACAAAAGAGAATGAGTTTCGGCGGAATGCGATAAAAGAATGTCATTATTGACATTATTTTTTAGAAACATTTTAATGCCGCCGAATCACTCTTATAAGTATTCCATTGTATTTTTGAATAATGCGCAAACACACACGCGTCCGCGCGGTATTTAAAGTGATGCAGCCGATTAGAGTTTGAAAAGTTTGCATTTTAATAAATCCGTCTCTCGTACTACATGAAAAGCCATTTCATTCGTCCTTCTCTCGCTCTTTCTCTCTCACTCTTTGTGTGTGTGTGTGTGTTTTTGAATACGATGCAAACTTTTTGATTAAAATGTTTTCAATACTTGTCGTTTCACTTTAGAAAATGGCCCGAAGAAAAATAAATGAGTCGGTCTCGCTTTTGAATTTGATTTGGAAAATTTGTGTGAGCGCATTGCATCAACATTTCCATCAAACGTTTGCAGATATGATTCAACCATTCAATTTATTTCGTTTAACTACTTGTTAAATTAATTGAATCGAATTAAATCCGTATGATAGGTAGTTTAATGAACAACCGATCCATTCAATTTGTTTAGTTTACATATTCTCATCCAAACATTTAACTCATTTTTATTCAATTCAATTTTTTCGTTTTAACTGATTTTGATTTAAAGCCGTTTTTATTCGTTATTTTTTCTTCTCATCAAAACGCAGTTTTTACAACATTTCGAAATTCACTACAATAATACTTCATTGTAGAGACGGAGGGATAGAATCTAGGGGCATTTTACTGTACGCGAATCGTAATTTAAATGCAGAATTTCAAAAATTATATAATTTATTCGCAACGTGTATCAAATTCATTCGCATCAATCTTTAGGAAATCTCATTTATACTTTGCATAAGTCGTAAGCCCCTAGGATAGAATGAAAAAGAGAAAGAGAGAAAGTAAAATAAGGGGTCGAAATGACCTGAATAAAGCCGTTTTGTCATTTGATGACACAATTTTCCAATTGCAGTAGACTTGTACTTTGTTGGTATTGTATTTCAAGATAATAGTAAAGTTTTGCAATCAGATCGAATGTTATGCAAATGGCCCTTTAAATACCTAGAATTATTTGATAAAATGACATTTAAACTATGAAGTTGAAAATATGTTGCACTTCCGTTCCACATTATAAAATGTCCGTGCGACTTGCAAAGAAAAAAAAATTCAAACGGTAATGCCCATTCGTACTGTGTATACGAAAAAAAAGAGAGGATGAGAGTGAACGACAGAAGTTCAACTTAGTACCTAAAGGGTATACATGCACACGCAACGGTTATGCAAAAGGTGGTAACCAAATACAACTTAAATCGTCCCATTTGAAACCAAACAATCATCACCTTTATATTATCCTCTCCATTCTTCCAGTCATTCCGATTGGAATAACAAAAAAGGATGAATTTTTTTCAACTCTTTTACTTTTTCTTGTTCGTTGGCTGAATCGAAAGATAACTTAATTTCACAATTATAAATGAGCGTGTTGACTATTGATGTTAATTTGTGAATGGGATTCAGTTTTTATTCATTTCAAATTGTCGTCGCATGTAATTGTGTCGGCAATGAATAAATTGTTTTGAAAGTAAGAAAAGAACAAACAAAACACACACACACACACATAAAAATGGTGCCCATTTTTGTAATTCCATTCAACAAAATGATAAATACGCACGTTTGAATGTGTTCTTAAGAACAGACACTCATGAATTTATGACGAACGAACAAGATTGAACAAGAGCAAGAAAGCGAGAATTGCTAGAGAAATTTTTTATTGTAAAAGTTGAATCGAATTGGAGGAGCGTGCTTATGCTACGATCACTTATTGGACTCAATTTTGCCTTTTGTAGTCGTTCTCATGGCGTTTTGTTTCTGTGCCTCTTGTTCTTCTTTTAATTCTCCACAAAGAATTCGACGCATTTAAAAAAAAAGCGACCACTTTCTTTCACCAAACAATTAAACAAACCGAGACGCGCACAGCTATGAAAATAAATTGGAAGCGAACACGTGACACAACGTTAACGAAAGAAAATATGCCAACATTTATAATATGTATATTATATGCAGTGTGTATATGTATAGATCTGTTATTTGAATAGATGAAATAGTGCAAAACAATGAAGAAGTAGAAAAAAAGGGTGACTAATGCTTCTATTGTCCTCGGCACAACTTCTTGTACAATCACACTCACCGTATATTGATAGATTGAAGTCGACATCAAACGAATATACACACGGAACGTTTGCGGTAAATTTGAGCGAATGAAGAAGTGAGTAAGCAAGTGAGGTGGTATAAGTATGGGTAAACGCGCCCAAAATTGGTTCGAAATAAATAGATAGAAAAAGAAAATCGAGTCATCAAGCAATAGGAGCGATTCGGTTATTCGAATGCGATGGGTTGGAAGAAATATTGTTGACGCGCAAAATTTATACATACATATATTATGTGCGTGTGTATACAATAAATAAAAGAAGAATAACCGAGAAAAAAAATGTACACCTCTCTTGTGGAAAAAGATAGCTTGCGATAGGTTGATTGAAATCAAAAGGTCGATATTTATAAACAGATGAAATACGAAAATACATCATTTTGAAATAACATTGTCGTGCCAATGCGATCATCAATTGATTTTGGGGCTGCACAATTCGTGACTGAATCGTAAGAATGGTTATTGTGCATGTATGTGTTACTCAGAAACTGTCATGAAGTCTTCCATTACGATGGTATTTTCAGCAATGCGTCATACAATCGAAACCAAAGAAAAAGTGTATGCTCATAACAATAGAACTTACACTCGATGGTATGGTAGAAACATCCAGAAAGTCTTTTAGTAAAATCGTTGTCAGTCAACACAAACTTTCATTCAATGTCTACGAAAAGGATTTCCGCCAAAAATTAGACTTGCACTTGTGGGATTTTCTTTTCGTTGTGTTGTATGTCGTGATTTATGTAAACTTTTTGTGTATGTTTCCGTTTGAAGTCGATTGAAACCGACGACGTTGACGGGAAGAATGGACGATCGGGCTGTAGCTCGGTCAAGGGATTACATCATCACATCTTGGCCGATGCAAACTGAATGTAAATTAGCCATCATATTGCATGGATGGGTTTTTCCATTCTCTTTGTGTGTCCATATGTGTGTGTATTTGGCGAATTCGTAGAAGTTGCAATTCTGTACATGTCGGAAATTATCTTCGAATCAATTTGAAAGTTCTTTTGATGAGGAACACACACTCGTAGCGTTTGACAACCAAAAAAAAAACAAGCAAAACTTTTTTCCCCTCTCTAAGTTTACAAAGTTTATTGTCCATTTGAATTAATATTCATTTTTTTCTCTTCCTCTCTCGTTTCAGGTAATGCTTATTCGGAAACAATAGAACAGACAAATAATCCTTATGGATTTGAAACTTTAAAGGTACTTTTGGATGGATCGAGCTAAGCTCAATATGTGCGATAAACATACTTCGTTCGATGATTCTTTTCGATTTCCATCCTTCCATGTCCTGATAGAAGTCCGATGTCACACTTTAATGCATTAGTTTAAAATGATCGAATATCTTATGCAAAGTTTCGAGTAACAAGCATCGATATCTATATACGTACCAACAAAATATTTTACTCATCGTTGAAAACTTAAATTCCATTGCATAATAATTTATATCGGAAGAGGGCGATAAAATTCAAGCGTTGCAAAATCTTCGTTCATATTTTCATCGTATATTTGCACATTCAGATTATTTCATTAAAATATATAGGGTGACACAAAATCACTCGAGCTATAAAACAAAAGAAACAAACAAAAATCGGATCACATTCAAATCAGATTTTTTTTTTTTTGCTAACAAACATTCGCGATTGATATTGTCACTAAATCCAATTTGAATTTTATCATGTATGATGGAGGTGTTTATGCCATCATTTAACGGCGTCACCTTGTATATTTAAATAGAATGAGTGATGTTTGCATGTGCGTGTATATGAATTGGTCAGCATTTTAATTAAAATATGTATTCGAACATCCTGTTGAGCTCGGAGTCAGCTATAAATTATCTGGGAATATGACCACAATATGACATTGATTATTCCTAATTTGCATAAATATTTGTCGTTTCAATCTGAATTTTGTGGCAAAAATATAACGCATACCATACGCCCGCACTTATGGGAGCACCTTTTCAAAGTGTGAAAATCGACTGGGAAAAATGTGCTATTCTCTCTCTCTCTCGTTCGCTTTAATTCTGTTTAAACTATCGCAAATATAAATTCTATTAATAAGATGCCTCTGCTGTGGAACGGATAACCCCAATAATTTTAAACTGTGAAACATAATCAAATTAAGTTTATGAATATTTTGTGCAAATAACTGAATTAATGATAGTTGGTTTCGAATTCGAACGAAAAAAACTTTTCACATCATCCACATTGCTGCATTTTTATTGGGTTTTATCATTATCGACAACACAACTGGTTGCTGTACACGGTATTTTTTTGTTGTTGTGCATTTTTTTTTGAACCAGCCATTCCCGGTCGTTCGATTGGTCGTTTAGTTTTTTTCGTCTGTCGATTCAGGTCGAGGCTAGTTCGATTAGTTTAAATCGCAACTCTATTTTCTGAAACCAAAACACAAAATTGCATCTTTTATTCATACATTTCATACTCTTTCTATTGCTGTCGGTATGAATGCTTTTGTTATTGGTAAAATTTGCAAAGCCGGTCCATGAACAGCATACATTTTAGTGCCATAATGCATTTTGTTTGAAAGCGAATACAAATCGTAGTTTACAGATAGAGAGAGAGAGAGAGAGAGAGAGAGGGAGCGAGAGAGATGATGTACAACATTTTACTCCCCGTGATCAGAGTTGCCGTTGCTGCCGCCACCAGCAGCTGTGTTTGTGTCAAAACAGATGAAAAATGGCACGGATTGCAATTTGAATAATTTAAATACATTCTGCATAAAAATGTATGAATGTATGTGGGTATGGTTATAGATCATGACTCGAAGTTACGTCCAAAGTGAAAAGTAAAACAAAAACAAAAAATTATTTAAAAACTTCGGCGAGAGAGAGAGAAAGAGAGCGATAAAGAGTTCTTTTTCTTTCATCTAAGTTTTTCTTGGGATCACAAGTTTTCTTGCATGCATATATACGTAACCGCGCCAAACACACTCATAAAAACCATTTCCATAATCTGCTTCTTGAAATGTCGTTGGTTGAGCGAATCAAGTGCGGGCGATATCGCAATGTGCGTTACATGTATAGATGACGATGGTAAACTTTTTAAAAACTTTAAAAAGCAAATGCAAGCAAATAAGAATAAAAAATAGTAGCGAAGCGCGTGAGCACACTGAAAATAATAACCAAATTCACACTAGTTCAAATATAAATTACTAACTAATCAACAAAAACGCGAAAACTGCGCATGCAAAAATATGCGAATAATCGCAGCACTGCAGTATCATTGAGATCACGAAAACACAAAATTTATGTATGCTTATTGTGCTTATCATTCTGGTATGATTGTCATTCAAATCTGTCATGAGAACGAAAAAAAGAAATACGAGACACAAAACAAACTCTTTACATATTCTGAATATATAATATTTGCAATAAAATCGTCGTCGTCATCGTCGTCTCCATCAAAAATTGACGATGATGACAATTTTGCATGGAACGTACTAGTACTGGAGAGAGAAAATCATTTTATTTTGGTCGTTTTTGAGGCATTCAAAAACAAAATTACCCTTTTCTTTTGTGATTTCCAATGGTGCATTCATCTGTATTTAAACGGATACAAGTTGACAACAGAACGACAAAATAGACAAAGATAAAGCGAACGAATGCATGAAAAGTAGGGGCTGTGATGGCACGGTGCAAAATCAAAATTAGCGTCAAGATTGAAGACCAAAACGACATTACCACCACCACCCCAGACCCAAGTGCCACCAGATATCAGTTGAAATGCATCAAAAACCGTTTTACTTGCGCCTTCGAAAACACACGGCTCTCCTTCACTCTTTATTCTTCATCGTCTTTTAATCGATTGTGTTATATGTGGGTAGTCGTTCGTGTAATGCTTTACTTTGTGTTGGTTTTTTGCATTTCTTCTTTTCACTCTGCGATCCATGCTCACACCATTGTGTGATGTCGTTGTTGCCGCCTGATTTCATACCATTCAATCTCCCATTCAATCTAAGAATGACTTTTTTCTGCATACATTTTACATAGACACACACATGATTCACCGTGTGAAATAAAATCCAGGAGAGCATTACAAGGAAGTCAAAACCCCAAAACAGATCATAGCCGCGCAAAAGGGATAAAATTCATGTAAAGCAAAGCAATGGCAAAAAAACGAAAGAAAGAGTGTAAAATAACGAAAAATGCGATTCATTGTTGGGAGATGCGCGAGGTGGCATCAGCTATGAATATTTTAGTCAAGTGCAAAAACTTTTATAATAAAGAGATCAATTTCACATCAATGACACAGAAATATTGTAATGTTGCACGGAGTGAAAGTTGAAAGCGCATCGCATCGAAGAAAGAACACACAAAAAAAACACGAACTCACTGAGAATGAAAGATGCAGCAGTAGCACAAGCAAAGCAAACGACCATTAAACAAAGAAATGGGATGCACAAAAAAACGAAAGAAAAAATCACATGCACACAGAAAAAAACCCATACTTATTCACTCCCACAGCCATCGAATGGAATAAAATCAAGCGGCAAACAAAAACAACAGGCAAAAACAAAGAAAATCATGATAGATACTCCACAAAAATAGAAACGGAATGAGTGAGTGAAAAATGCACTGAAAAAAAATATGAAGAAAAACTCACGGAAAAATTGCAATTTTCTTGTTTTCCGCGCGCATTTTATGCTGGGATGGAAGTCAGTGGCTGTTCTGGAGTCAGAACGTGCGCCACTCGGTGACGGAGTGCGAGAGAGCAACAGTAAATGAGAGATGAAACAATAACAACAACCGACATCGAAAGTCGAAGCAAATGGTTAGATAGATCCCAGCAAAAGCCATTTCGAGTCGAAAGGCAGACGTGTTCTGTAATAAATTGAAAGAAGATCCGATGGAATAATGCAAACGAGTAGGGTGGAGTTGTGAATATGGTGGAGGTTGTTTTTCATTCTCGATTGTTTATTGCATGTCTCCATTTCATATCTGCGCACCATGCCACTTTCTTTCCATCAAACATCCTCTGCAGAATGGATGAGAAAGCGATACCAAAAGACTGAGACAACAACCAAGCATTGTTTTGCTATTCATATTTTTCTTTTGGCGCTGTTGTTATATCTGGGTTTGTTTGTGTGTGTGTGTGCTACTCCTCTCCGATGCCTTGTCTATATCATTGCTGCATTTTCACATTTTTGACGGATTGTGGTTTGTTTGTTTATTTCTTTTCAGCATTTCCTTTCGCACTCGACAATATGTATTTCTACTGTTCATGTTATGATGCTCTTGGCGAATGTTCACGCGAGCCAACTCTTTTTATTCCGAACATTTTATTTTTTGCATCCTCCTCCCCTCCTTGATCCAATTCTCTTGCACATCATTCTTTCGCTTGTCTCTTTCTCAAATGCTCATTGTTTTCCGATTGCATACGTTTTGCACTATCGACATCATGTGCATGTATGAGGGCATATTATTACATGAAATACTTTCTTTTCCACAGCAGTGCCGGCTTATTCTTGGATCATCCATATACATAAACGTAAACAATGGATTAAGAGGATATCAAGTTATGTTTTTGTCTTAATTTATGTATTATGATTTTGAATCATTCTTCATGTGCCCGAACTCATGCAATAAGAATGACGCATACAAAATGAAATGGAAAACCGGGATTACTGCACTTTTCAGCCTCTTTTATATGATTTTATGCTTTTTTTTGCCATTCATTCTTTCTTCCCTTTATTTGTTGACGTTGCGCTGATTATAATTTTTCATAAAGTATAAATTACACAAAATCAAATGCAGTTGTTTAACAACAGAAACAATATACACGAGTAATATGTTGACAAACTAAAATTGACACGACACAAAAAAAAAGAACTATTTAAATAAATCCAAGTTATGATTCTTCATCATTTCAACGATGCTATTACATTGTTGTTGTAACTCTTCATTTTCTATCTCAATTTATCTAGTTATCTGGTACATTGCATTCTATACGCGTTCACATCATATATCACTTTTCTCATGTGACGTTACTCAGACAATTTAAAATGGATTTTTTTGCGAGTTTTTCACTTTTTGCCTTCTGTTCGTTCTACGTCTTTTTGACAAGACAAAAACAGCCCGATGGATATGGTTTTTTTTTTAAACGAATCAGTCTCGTCGGATAATTCCCACAAATACAATATATACAACCATATCCATATAAAGTTTGAGTTTACGCTCAACTTCGGCTTAATTGGAGTATTGATATTAAAAAAAAAAACAGAAACCATCGCCGTTATCGGATGAAATAATTATATGATCGAAATATTGTAATCGTTGCCCCACACTACTTCACGATTATTCCTCCCCGTTTATACACATAAAGGACGACATAAAACGTCAGGAAAAAATTAAACGCTTTTCAACATGCATTGTATGTGAGCGTGTATTCGCTGAAAATTAAATTTTCACTATGCAAAATTATTGAAAAGAGAGAAAGAGAAAGAGCAAGAGAGAGAGAGAGGGAGAGAGAGAGAGAGAGAGAGAGAGAGAGAGAGAAGGAAAGTGCTTCAATGCTCTGAAATAGTTCAAATCAATTAAAAATATGCTTTTTAATTAGGTCTCTCTTGGACATTATTGATATTTTATTGTGATGGTGTTTTTGTACGACCGACATTTATTTTCATTCACTGGTTTCATTGTTGGTCAATCATACCATCGTGTTCACGTCGTTTTCTAATGTTTTCATGAATGCACTTAAAAGCGTCTACGATAAAAAAAAAAACAGGAAACACGCGAGGCGTTCAAAATTGATGCAAAGCGGCTTGTTGAAAAAAAAAAAACAATAAATTTACGCTCACAGGTGTTCATTCAGAATGAAACGGTGCGACGCTAAATCTTTTAACGGGCAACAGAAAGAGAGCCATTACTAGAGAGAGAGAGAGAGAGTGTGTATGTGCAATGCTGGCAAACTTGTGATATTTGGATTATATTTTTTCACATACCATATTGAATTATATTTAATGTTTGTAAGCGTTATCGTTTTTTTTGTTGGTCGTCAATGTTTTTTTTTCGCATGTTTTCATTATTATAGAATAATAATGCAATAGCTTGTTTAAAAATTTAATTTGATTTTCATCTAGGGGATTTTCACTCTCGCACTCTCAACGAAACGAAAAAAAAACCAAAACTCGACAATCGGCTTATTTGGCACTTTTCGGGCCAAATAAACGCAACAAAAAAAAAACGCCGATTAAAAAACATGTACTGTGATGATGGTCTCTTTTGTGTCACACAAATTCAAATACACCCGAATGCTTTTGAGACTCAAAGCCTGGCATTTTACACGATTATTCGTATGCCTATGTGTTATGTATATCTTTTGTGTATGTGCGATGGATGCAAAGTTTGAAAAGCTCATTTTGCGCATTCAAAAAATCCACATGCCAACCAAACAGCAACAGCCCGCTTACAATTCCATATTTTGTTTTCGCGCCCGATTTGTGCGTATGTGTGGGTGTACGAGTCGGTTTTTTTTCAGTATTGGTCTTTTTCGGTTCATTCAATTTCATTGCTGTCGGTGTCCGAAAATGTCGACTTTTTTTACAACACATTTGCTCGTCATTTCATCCATGTATGGTACTTGCCATGCAGAAATAATGCCACTTGAAAACAGAGGCAACAAACAACAACAAAAAAAATCACATGCACAAAGACACACATTTTGGCTGCGAGACCTAGGGTATGGTGAATGGCGACATAAACCTCTAATGGATAGGCATGGCTGGGACCACAATGGAAAAAGTGGATTTCTTTATATGGATGTGTACATAGGCAACATTTGAATTGGATGTCGAAAAATCGACGGAAAAATTCAACGATTCATAATTGCTTTTAATGACGCATAATGTTTGAAAAATGAGAGAGCAAAAGAGAAAATAAGAGAGTAAAAACACGCACCGTTGTTTTACATCAAACAACGAATCAATTTTTCATGTGAAAATCAAGTGAACGTAAAAAAGAGAAAGAGTACAAAATCACTGCGGAAAATGGATTGAAACTTTTCATCGAAATACATGCATAAAGAAAAAAATGGATATCAAACAAGTGCATTGATTGGTATATGTTGTTGTGTCAAATACGATTTGCGTTTCTTAATTCGATGTTAATTATTTGTAATCAATAAATTAATTATGGGAATAGGTTTTTTTTCTTCTTAATTACCAATGCGTCGCCCAAATGGTAATCGAAAAGGTTAAAAAAAAAAAACTTGATAATAAATGAGTTCAAAATAATTTCATTAGAAATACTCCGGAGAATTTGGCGTTAAGTGAATTGCTACTCTCAGCACAACGATCTCTGTGTGTATATTTAATCAAAGCATATCATATGCTTCAAAACCACATACGCTTTATGTATATATTTTTTCTTCTCCAAGAGTCAAAACTTCATGCTGTTGAAATAAACGTCATTAGGATCACACACAAACATTGAATATCATCACCCATTCGGGTTTCTCTCTAAACAGTTTTGTATATACTCTTATTTTGCTCCCAATCGATTTCATTTCTTTGCACATTTTCAAAAGTTGCCAGGCTTCCCGTTCTCCGTTTCACTTAATTCTGTGCGGTGATAGTTCAATTAAAATATTCACAAAAACAACAGCAGCATTGTGACAATTTTCTCTCATCGACGCTATCATTTGTTTTATCTTTTGTTTTTTCCTCCATTTTACCACCTCACCTTGTCATAACCATACAATACACATTCAATGTGAATCGACTGAATTTCAATGGTTGAATTTAATGCGAGTTACTATAGTTTTTAGCAAACTATCAAAAATGATTACTGCGTTAATGGTGAAATTGCAGTTCAGAGATGCCAGAGAATTCTAAATATTAACAATGGAATAGAAAATATCTCAACTGTACCAGTCATAAGTAAATATGAAAACAATTTCACTCGGCGTATGTTCATTATAACCGAGTTGAGGAAGCAAAGTGTTTGCATTTGTGTGTGTGTTTTTATTTGCCTATACACTTGAGATTTGCCATATGAGTTTGACTATGACTCGATTAAAAGTCATTGTATGCCTTTGTTCATATATCCACATCGCCTTCACTGTTTGCCAGAGTCTCCGAACCACTCAAAAAGTGCAGTAGTCGAGCCCGCATGCAAAAAAACGAACCATCACTGACAAATTGTATAGTTTTCTATGGGATTTTCACACATTTCGACGCAATAAAATGCCATATTGGTTTTCAAACAATTCGAACGTTGTGAGAGTCACAGAAATGAGTAACTAAGCAGAATCTAGAAATTCCCAGAAAAATCGAATATTTGTATGAGTTTCTTGTATTTGAACGAAAAATTGATGAAGATAATTCAATTCGTTGTGCTTTTTCCGTTAATTTTCTATTTCACTGGGCGAACATATAGTGGAATAACCAGTTTGTCCCTTTACAATTTTCAATTTTCTCCTAACAATTAAATAATCAAACCGGTTCAGTTATTAAAAGATTGCATCACGATTGATAGTCTCAGAATTCTTTTTTTCTTCATCGCGCTCAAATTAATTTCCGTAGAATAATGAATTTTCTTCCGTTAGAAAAAAAAGAAGAGATGCCAACCAACTGCCAATTGGAATTCACACCCGGGAGCAATATGGAACAGATTCATAAAAAAAACACTGCAGCAATGTGTAATAACATCTATATTTCTGTTGTGTCGTTCGAGCGATTGTGCTTCGACGTGTAGCATTTTGGCGTAACTAAACAGAGTGCTCAAGAGAGACAGAGAGAGCAAAAGAGTGTGTGTGTGTGAGAATGCTATGCCTAAGTGGTCACTGCTGGATAGTTCAAATTGGGCTGTGCATTTTTAATTAAATGACTTTATAGAAAATGCTTCTAGTGGGAATGTGTGTCCAATGATGTTCTTGTTCCGTTAAACTCATTCTCATTTACTCATTCTCTGTGATGTTCATTCTTGGCATAGCGTTGAATAAATATGTAGACATATTTTCGATTTTCAGTGTAAAATACCAAAGAGAGTATTAAAGTGAGAGTGGGAGAGAGGGGAGGGGGAGAGAAAAGCAAGAGAGCGGGACACGATGGAATCTGACGAATGGACAGACAAGCTACCAATGGACGTGTAAACTTCTTGCGAACCCAGAGCATTACGTATATATGAGTGTGTATAGAATAAGGGACTGAAGTGGAGTAGAGAAGTTTTCGTTCATATGCATGAGCAATATTAGTTGGAGTGGTGGACGAGTGGATCTGTTGCTTTTTCTGATATATTCTGGTTTTGATCAGAACGGTTATTTGTTGTTATTGCAGTTTGGTGTTTGTATTTTTGGTGCTGCCTGGCTATTATTATTGTTATTATTGTTGTTGTTGTAATTGTTGCACCAACAATTGCGTATAACGCATTCGGTAACTATACCACATATGCGCACACATTCACCGTTCTATACCCAAAGACATTTTGATTTATTATTCACATAACCTTTAGCGGGGCAAAAGAAACAAATAAATATAATAACCAAGTACATATCGTAATGCACGTGAATTCGTAATCTATTCCAATTCATTTTCGTGTGAATTCTCATCTCAAGACTGGTAAACGATGACGACGACGACGACGACGACGATGGTAACCATATCGGCGTCGATGGTATAACTACCAATGGCATTGGCGACGTCAATGGCGTGTTATACAAGTGCAGAAGGAGAGTCAAGTGAAAATATTGCAGGGCATCGGCCAATCGAGAACAAATTGGTCAACCAAACAAGCATGTAAAATTTATAACAATAAATGTTTATTCATCGGATACTTTGGATATGCGAACGAATTTTGAGCGAACGAGAAATGCGATTCGAGCGATAGACAGAAAGAGAGAGAGTTTCCAACGTTCATTTGAAATGAACATAAATTGTTCCAAAAACATTCCTAAAGGCACTGAACTAACTGAGGTACACCGAACTTCGTACACACTCTATATTCAGACGATATGCGAAAATGTAGAATGGTAAAATAAAACACGGTGCAAAAATAAAAGGAATATTTACAAAGCGAACACATCGAAAAGTATCATATGAAAAATAAAAACCTATATATGCATCTCTTGCTCACACTTGACCGCGTTAACTCTTATTTTATTCATAAATTTGTTTTGCGCTAACACCAACCAAGCACCAGCAATCGAATTGAAACGAAATATTTTATGCACTCACCCAATGTGTGTGTGTGCGGTGTATGTGAAATACTGTTGCTGTATGTAGCTAATGCCAGTGTCGGGACGATGCTGTTGCTGTTAATGCTTGATATGTATCGCCTCGAAACCAAAATAAAACTTCACGTAGATGCTATAATGGCTTAAGTTGTTAAAGTTACCGGACTCCGTTGTATGCAAATACACATTACATCTTTCACCATTCGCTTTTATTTTCTGTGACCCAAACCATGCCATGGAT
The DNA here is from genome assembly GCF_009176525.2 of Contarinia nasturtii. NCBI lineage: Eukaryota > Metazoa > Arthropoda > Insecta > Diptera > Cecidomyiidae > Contarinia > Contarinia nasturtii. The sequence goes on from NW_022197486.1 coordinate 7,726,638, forward strand.
TAAATATGCATGCGTTTTCTCTCTCTCGCTCGCTCACTTTTTTTTTCATTCTTGTTCTCTTCCATCTTCATACAGCTCAAGTGAGAGTGGGACAGATTCATTCCGTTGGTTTTTGCATTCAAACAATGTGCTAAAACATAATTTTCATTAAGTACCTGTTAAAGAGAACGAGCCGGTGATCCCAATAAGGACAGCAACTCTCTTTCTCTCTGTGTCCATTCTGAAACACATATGAAAAAGCATCTGAAAATAGTTTCAACAATGTTATTGATAATTTCTCGAGAGTTATGTGCTAGAGGAATGTCGTTCAGTTGAAAAGCCATAACTTAGTTCTAATCATTTCAATCTTTTGCTGTCAACAAATTTACACATTTACGTGTGCAAATTATTATTGTGACCAAGTTCTTATCAAAATTCTACACACATGTGCATTTTTACCACACCGAATGCATGCGATTTCCATACTATTTTTTTATCGAAAACTACAAATCAAGCATTTTACATGCTCCTTGAAATTGACTTAATAACATGCATATTATACAAGTACTATTTAATTAAAACTGGTTAAAAATTTAATTGAATTTGTTTTCTTTTGTTCATTCTAGGGCCGTTGTAACCGTGAAAAGCCACCATGTAAATATTTCCATCCCCCACAACATTTAAAAGATCAACTATTAATAAATGGAAGAAATCATCTTGCCTTGAAAAACGCACTTATGCAACAAATGGGCATCGGTCCCGGCCAACCGGGAGTTATACCGGGTCAAGTTCCTGCAGTGGTAAGTGATTTTTGAACCAAAATGCTTCGCACGGCCGAAACATAATCACGCTTTTCTTATTTAATTTAATCATTTCTGTGATATTTTTTTTCTTTACGTATCTTTTTTCTCTCGCTGCTTCGCAACCGGTAAAAAAAAAACACAAAAAAACATACAAACCAACAAACATTATCCATATCTAGGCCACGAACCCGTATTTAACTGGAATGCCAGCTAATACATATAGTCCATATTTTGCTCCTGGTCATTTAGTGCCTACATTATTAGGACCTGACCCTTCAACTGTTGGCTCTCCGCTAGGACACACTGTCGTTCCACAAGCCGTTCCAGTTGCACAACAGAAAATTCCCCGCTCAGATAGACTAGAGGTAAACTAAATCAGTTGCTTTATTTATGTTTATTTTTTATTTTTTATTTTCTGTCGTTTATGCGAATCATTTTCTTTTGACGTATTACTTATTTTATATTCGATTCTTTTATAATTTTTTTTTCTCTGAAAATCTTGTTTATAACAACGTATATTCTGAACTTTGAATTTATCTATAACATAATATATAAAATCACTTTTTGATGAGACAAACATTTAGTCACCGATATTTAGAATTACTCATTTTTTTATCTAGTTTTTAAGTTAGATGCTACGTTTACATTTTGTTTTTAATTAAAACGTATGTTGACTGTTGCTTGTCTAAATACTAATGCAGTAGCGTCTAATCTGCTGAAGCTGATTTTAGAAAATGAACAACAACAAAAAAAATGAAACGGAAGCATAGCGAATTCAACATTTTCTCTATTTCTCTCACACATACACATGCCGTTTCCTTTTTTTCTATCGTTGTAAACATAATTATAAACCGTTTTCACATAGTTGTATGTAGTGAGTTGAGTTGAAAATCGTATAAATTCTCTCGAATTTTCTAGTTTTAACCAATATTATGCTTTCATCAGTTTAACTTAAATATACATCATTTATATCTATATCTCTGTAATGTATTTTGTATGCTTTTCACTGAGTTGCACTGTTTCAGTGATGATTTTTGGCTTAACTTTGTTGCTGATTTCTTTTTATATACATCTACATATATATTTGTTTTGTTCCTTTAATTTTTTCTGTTTAAAACCTCATCTGTATCTCAACTCTGGCGTAATTTTACTCAGTTTTAGCGTAATTTAATATTTAGACAGTCGATAACAGATTCAAATTTCAGGGATGTTCGTTCGGTTCATTCAGTTGATTTCGAAATGCATAATGTTTACACGTTGGCTTTCAGCATTCATTTGCGTGCAATTTTCAATTGGAAAGGAGAAAATTTTAATGGAAAATAAAATCTATCGTATATTGTATGGGCTGACAACAGCCACATCTCATTCTCATGACACAATTATCATGATGCTTATCACCTGCACATATGTCATGAAAAATCGTTTGATTGACACCACACACGATTGGTGACTTTTTGTTTATCGAAGATTCCAACGAAGTAATCATATGAGAAAAAGAAGAGACAAAAAAATGACGTCTTTTTAAGGACTGTTGTTTTTGTATATCAGCATGTCGAATTTGTTGAAACTCTTTTCCGCGACGTTATCACAAATTAAGTCGGCAATAGAGTTTTGTTGAAAGAAACTCACCAACCGATCGAATATGAACACTTTCAAAGGGATTCATTGATATCAACTATTTCTTTAGAGTTGTACATTATTGGTTGAAAGTATGGTGGCTTTTTCACCACGATGCATCTTATTTTTCGCTTCAACCGTTCACATATATATTTTTTTTGTTCAACTCTTGAATCAAACTCTTTTCTCAACATGTTGTAAAGAATATAAAAAAAAGCATCCGACAATATTTCCACTTTTTTTTAACTCTCGTTTGACCAAAACTTTGATTAAATTTTTCAAAGAAAACATTGAATTTTAAAAGATAAAAAGAAACGGCAAAGAAACATTTAAACTTCTTCCTCACGAACAACAGATTAGAACTTCGACGGGGTATTCTTTGAGGAGAAAAGAAAAATGAATAAGAAAAAGAAGAAGAAAGTGGGAAAAAGCTTTTTCAGATTCATAAGTGGAAAGAAAAATGTTGTTCCAATCGAATGAATACATACACACACACACTATCGTTTAACCGTTTTATTTTTATTTATGAAAAAGATAAAAGTTTACACTTCTGCATGAATGCTGATGAATGTTCGCATAATATACCTTAATTTGTTTGTTTTTGTTCGTATAAAATATTTAAACTTCTCGAGCTTGTTCCGAAAGACGTATTGAGCTGGTTGGAAGAAAAAAAAAAAACAATTTGTTAGATCGGAAATATAAATATTTTTGTTCTTGTTTTGATACAAAAATAAAACACGGCGGAAAAAAATCAAAGTAAATCGAATAAGAAATCGAATCAATTTTTATGCGCGCACAAGCAAAAATTCCAATTCTACTCAATACCACTCGACACAAACAAACACTTAAAGACACAGACATTTAACACACAAGCACAACACATACACATGAAATTATAGACGCAATGGCATCGAACTGCTTTTATCTTGATATAGGCTGATCCGGTAAGGAATTAAGCTAATATTAAACTTTTTTTCGAATTCTCTATGCGTTTTGAACTCGTTTTTTGTTTCATTTTTGTATTTTTCTTCCTGTCTGATTGATCGAATGGAAGTGATTCAAAAAAGCATACCTAATCAAAAAAAAAAACGTCGTCCGATAATTCTTTTTGGTGGGTTTGTGATTGTGAGACGAACATATTGGCCACCCCTTCCCCAATTGAGATATTTTATTTTGAATTTTGTTTTTGTTCGAAAACCATTTGCGCCCCATTCCAATTTTACTCTAACAGAAAATAGCTTACACTTTTGACCAAAAAAAAAACAAAACAAAACAAAACCCTCACACATACACAAAGAAACACATAAAAGAAATCAGAGCCAAGAAGTGTTGACTGGCCGCTTAATGGCATTTCGCACAAATACGGATGCCGGAAACATTTAAGAAAATACAAAAAATAAACACAAATTAATCCTAGTCAATATATGGTATGCATAACATATTTGAGTTAAGCATTTTTCATTTTGTTGTTACGTTTTGATCTCCTTCTGCATCTTTTGATTTGTTTTTTTCTTTTCGTTTCAATTTTACTGCTTTTAATTTTTACTTTTTTCTCCAATTAATTCCAAACGAATGTGTTGCATTGATGCGCTACCATGAGATATGGCCATATTTTCGTTCGTTCGTTTTCTTTACTATTTCAAACATATCAATATCGTTTATAATCATTTTTCCGTTTTCATTTGAAGTAAATATTTTTTTTGGTTTGTGCAAATAAACAAGAAAAATAACCAATGAGAAAAAAAAAGCATAGGCGCTTGATTTACCCACCACAACATTTCCTACCCTTCAGAGCAAACAAATCATAACAATCATTTATTAATATCAATTGAGAATCGCATTTTTTAATTTAAAACAAAAAAAAATAACAATCAATTTGAGAAAGCAAAACAAAACATGATCAAAATGAATGCAAATCTACCACATCTAATGCGGAGTTTTGAATAATGTATTAAAAATCGTTTGACCAAAAAAAAAACAACAACCAAAAAAATTTACCACACACTGCAATAAAAAAAATTACTTTACATCAAATCGGATATGCCGAAATTAATCCATCCAAAATCATGACCAAAAACCAAAAAAAAAAAAACAATCAACAAATTGATTTGTGTGCTTTCACAACAAACTGATAAATAAAATCTGTGTTAAAACTATAAACATTTAGGTGTGTCGCGAATTCATGCGCGGCGCCTGCAAGCGAGCTGAATCCGAATGCCGATTTGCTCATCCACAAGAGAGTGTATCATCACATGAAGATGGTTCAGTCACGGTATGCATGGATGCCGTGAAAGGTAGATGTGCCCGTGAACCTTGCCGCTACTTCCATCCTCCTTTGCACCTTCAGGCTCAAATAAAAGCAGCACAGACACGCGCAACCGCGGTATGGCTATACTACTTTAATCCACTTCCAATTACAAAAACAAACAAAGAAAATCTACAACAAAAAAGACAGAAATTTGTTTTTCTTTCTTGTTTTTAATTTTTTGTTCATTTTATTTTTCCGTTTTCTGTTTTGGTTTGTTCGTTATTCCGCATTTAATTCTTCATTTTGTTTTTCGTTCGTTATCGTTTGTGTTATTTCTTCTTCTTTGTTTGTTTTCAATCTTTCTTATTTCGTTCCGTTCGTCTTATCTTCGGTTTGGTTAACCCGCGCAATTTACCCGGACGAAAACATTGAATGATTTTGATTTTTCTTTATTTTATTTTATTTTTTTTTTGCATTGGTTTCCGAATGTGCATTGGCTAACATTTTTAGTTTTCCACTCAATAACAATTGCAATAATAACAAAAGCACACCAACAAAATTGTCTAATGTTTTCACATTCGCTGTGTGCCGATTTCCGATACCGATTTCACGTATTTCCAATGAGTTTTCATTTCGTTTTTATCTGCGTTTATTTTTGTTTTCGTTCGTTCGTCTTCGGTTTTTCGTTGTTTGTTTTTCGCCTATTGGACCAACTGATTTGATTCTTGTGTTTCGTTCAATTCTTTTATTTTTCCGTATAACGTTATAACCGTTAACATTCAAACACTAAAACACGAATCAGAAATAAATTTCAACCAAACTTTAATGATAATGAATGTGTATAATTAATTTGTAATGTTCAGATAATTTATACACGCCCAAACACCAGTATATCTGTTTCATTTTATGTAACGCTTTCACACACACTCATACATACATACACTGGATAAAAATAAAATAAAATAAAAAATTAATAGCCATTCGGTGCATTCGGTGTAATTCGCCAGCTACACACAATTTATTGGTTCATTTCAAACAAAGAGTGATATAGAATCAACAACATAACTCCACTTCTTCTCTCTGTCGCTCTCTCTCCCTCTCCCACTCTCTCTCTCTCTCTCTCTATCTCTATCTTGAGACAACCAGATGGATCTGGTTTCAAATTCATAAAACACTCCATCACCAGATACATACCGAGGAGAGTGAGAGTGAGAAAGGAGAGTCTAGTCTCCAATGCGTCTATGCGATTTACTGAGGCGGCAAATTCACAGAATGCACCACCAGATGATAGTGATTTTTTCATTTATTCACTTAATCTGCTATTTATACAAATACATATATTTATCTATATCTAAATATATCTAACCATTTATGTTGCTCATTTCTGCTCTTTCTTTTCCAATTTCTGTTTTTGGTTGTGTCATTATATCGACAATACTTGATTTTTTAAAAAACTGGAATGTGAATTTTATTTTTGTTTTGGTTGGCTTCACTACTTTCAGTGTCTAATATTTTACCATTCACTTTTCATTGAATATAGAAAGATTTGGTTGCATTTTATCCCTTCGACAATGCAAAAAAAAAAAAAAAAACAAAATTAACCGACAAAAACATTTGTTTCAATTTGTTCGTTTTTTATTTAAATGCTTCTCTATTTCAATAACCATTTTCACAACGATAATATGACTAAATTAGTTTAAGTATCTCTTGTCATTTGTTTGCGCTGCTTACTTTTTATTTTCCGTTGCTCTTATTATGATATATTTATCTCCCCAAAAAAAAGCATACACATATCTTCTCAATCAGTTTTGTGTTAGCTCTTCCTCTCTCTCTCTCTCTCTCTCTCTCTCTCTCTCTCTTTCTATCTATCTCCCTCTGTCTGTGTGGTGTTTGTAATTGAATGCGCTCTTGTTCAAAAGCGCATTCACTTGCTCACAATGCGATCACATAGATCCGAATGGAGAGAGAGAGAGTGAGGGGGGAAAGAGAGTATGTGTTTCAAATCGAATTACGAAAAACCGACATCTGAGCCATGTCATTGTACAGATCAAAAAAATTGGCACCGCCGTGCTACGGTAAACTTTCACTGATTTGAAACACTTTGCTTATAACAGACAGAAGCCAAACTTAGCGATTCCGTACGACTGAAGCAGTTGGTTCTTATGTTTTCAAATTATTTTTATATTCTCCTCTCTACCGCTATATCTATCTGTTTTTATTTTCATTTATTGTGTATACTCCCCGTCTATTTCTCTTTCTTTCTCTCTCTGTCTTTGACTTTGTTCGCACGTTTACAAATACCATCATTCGACTTAAAACCCGTGTTCTGTAAAGACTCCAAGTAAAAAATGTGTTCAAATGTATCGTATATGTGCGATTGCAGACATAAAAGAAAAATATAACACCAAATCGCGTATACACATCATTTTCAGAATAACATTGTCTACAGATGCAGACAAAGCTTTTGTATGCGTATGTCTGTACGTCTGTCTACCTGTCTCTATATGCGGAATGTAAAGCGTATGCGAGTGTTCAACAATTGGTTTTGTCAATCACACATCAACACATTAACCGCCACAAAGATAATGGAAAAAGCGTATGTTAAATCTTCTATTTATTATATTTACACCGTGCGCGACTGTGTACACATTTGGCGAAAAACAAAAGCGAAACACTTCTACGGCGCTCAGACAGACAACAAAATTTCAGATTCAGGTAAAATACACTAAAATACCAGACAAAACAGACATACACAATGTTTAATTGGTACTGAAAAAGTTTTTCGCGGTTTTTCAACTAAAAATTGACGATCAACTCACTGAGTCGAATCAACATTTGTTGTTGGTTGCATTATTTAAGTAGGAAACTTATGAGACTTGTAGCTTTCGGTCTATTCGACATACAAATTGAACCATTTAATCTGACCGAAATTGAAATTTTCCATTTTGTTGGAATCAATACGTTGGCGGAACATACAATTATTCAAATTGATCGGATGCTTTTCAAATAATGTAAATTTTTGTCCAACATGTTCTTGTCCACCATCAAGTCACATGAGCTCCAAAATAACTTGACTGCACACACAAAACAGTAGTAGTAGAATTGTTCAAATGTATTGGTATATTGCAAATTTACCAATAGTTGTTAAAATATCTATTGGTATTTTCATACAATCGTCACTACAACAGCATACTTGACATTTGTTTTGGTGCGATGGACTAAATGTCAACTGCGGTAAATTTGCAATATACCAATACATTTGAACAATTCTACTACTACTGTTTTTTATGTGTGCGATGCCATAAGTGGTTTTTATACAAAAAAGAATAGGAAGGAATGGTGAGGTGGATCTCTTTCGGCTCTGCTCTCTTAAGGAACGATCCTTGACCATAATTGAGATTAAATGTGAAATGGCCGAATCCAATTTCTTTTATCGTCTCAAACTAGTTGTAGATAATAATATAAAAGATTTAAAAAAAAAACGTTTCTCTTTTTTAAAATATAGTTCCCGTCTCCTTCCCTTCAGGTTTTCTGTGTTATGTTTCATTTTAAATGCGTGCTCTCTTTCCATCCGTATGAAAATCTACCGCTAATTTAATTGTAAACCAAAAATTGTTATATTGTATTCTATATATCATAGATAAGTAAGTGCATTGCATTTCTCTTTTTTAAAAAAATTTCAATTTTCTCCCACCCCTTGTCTCCACTTGTATAAATCGACTTTCTTCCAGTAATATATACATTTGTTGAATTTTGGTTGTATTTTTTTCTATCGTATAAATTACTAATATGTATTTGACCGAAAGCAAACAAAAAAAAACACTTATTCCTAAAGAAAACAAAATCCAAAGAAAAAATGATTTATTTCTGAGAGAAACACACACACACACAATTACACAAACACACTTAACATTCGCTCCAAAAAGTCACAATGATCAATACGATCATTTACATCACACAAACACACACACAAACACCGATTTTTTTTTTCGTTTTTTTTTCTCTGAAAATGTTTTCTGTTTTGACATTTTTATTTTCGTATTGAATATTTTCAACAAACTGAAACAATATCATACATCTTTTTTTGGCGAGAAAAGGAAACAAAAACTGTCCCAAACTACACTCACTTGTGCCGCGTGTTTGTGCGTGTAAGCTTGTTGTCGACGATATATTTTATGAGCGGATTGTCATCGTGTCATCTTTGAACCAGTCATCGATATAATTGGAAATTACGACGAATTTGTTTGCCGATAAACTTGTGATTCACTTCAGTTTTTTGGGCTGCAATTTTCTTCATATACATTTGCAAATTGTTTTTTCAGATAATAAATGATGAAGGTTTTTGCATCCGTAAATTGTACCAAATGTCAATATTAATTGCGACATTTCAATTGAACATATATATAATTGTTTTTTTTTTAAACCTCGATTAGATAGAGTTAGCGTTGTTTATACAGTTGGCTAGTAATTCAAAGTGTTTACAAACTAAAAAAGTATGAGAAGTATTCATCGCAAAAGCTTAGATACATAGAGCCAGTTAGCTATATAAAGCTTAGATGTTGAAAAATGTATATCTCTTTCTATCTCAAATAGCAAACAAACTAAAAATTGTTCAAACATTCTTGAAATTTAGTTTAAACAAAAACAATTTCTTTTTTTTTCTCTTTCTTTTGTTTATTTTCATTTTCTTTTATCATTTCCTGCTGTGCGTGCGCGCTCATTCTCTGCTTCTTCTTCTCACCTATTTACTCTTTCAACACCGGGCCGATTGAACAAAAATAAAATAAAAAAAACAACAACAACAACAATAAAAAACCACACTCACACATACACAAATACTTACACAATCAAAATATGAACAAAAACACGTAATTACTTGTATCGGCATCTTCAAATATTCATTTGAAATGAATAAAAAATGGGCTTCTGCGCCAAAAATCAACCAATCATAAAATTCGTAAAACGATTGTTGAACTATTGACAAAACAAATTCGAACAAAAAAAAATGAAAATAGTCAGCGCCATCGTTTGCTTCACTGACATCTAAACCGACCATTGCACAACAGTCACAGCAACAAGGCACTGCCGTTACACCATCAATTCTATCAAATGTAAGCTGTATACAAGTAACACGAGACACCGGAAAGAAACGCGCTGCTGATAGCGATGTGCTTCAACCTATGGTATCTACAATCCGATCGATGCGCCGCTCTTTTTTCAGGCGTATCGCTATTTATTTTTATTTCATTTTTTTTTTTTGTTAATTTTCTTTGTTTAACTTCAGCTATTTGATTTTACCCTACCCAAAACCTCCAACCCCCCTCTCGATCGCTGTTTCTCTCTAGATTTTGTTTACATTTTTATAAAGTTCCTCTGACATCTGTTACTGCATCTTTCCTGGGCATTGGTTGGACCAGAGTTATATATATAATAAATAAGTTAATTGCCTTTAGTTGATGTTATGCATAGAAACGAACCAAAAAAAAATTGTTTCATTTTTTTCTTGCGTTGGTTTTATTTTTGTGCCGTGTATTCGTGTAAGGCTGGTAAATTGAGTTTTTGCTTGAGCTTTTTGTGATAAAGCACATTGATTGCAGCACACAATACACACACACACATACCAAAAGTTTATCTCGACTGAAAACTTGATGTGCCAGACTCAAACTTTTAAGCGAGCCAATAAGTAAAACAAAAACAATCTCTCAGTCCAACCAATTTACTATTCTATCATTTTGCTGTCACTGCAAATATTCAAATATTTGCTATATCTCAGTTTTGATGTAACCATCTACCATCTTATTTTCGTTTATGCACACAACGCCTTGAATTCGAAATCAACAAAAGAAAAACAAAAAAAAAATGTTTTCACTTTATCGGTTTTATATTAACCATACTGACTGATTTTGATTGACTCGAACATTTACAAAAGAAACCATAACAACCGAATTTATTGTTTGTTTAAAATGCATCGGCATTGGATAGAATAAAACGGTAAACTTTGCACAAATATTTGTCCCAAAGTTATTGAATATTTGTGGCGAATTTTTTTAAAAAATTGGAATATTGTTAAGATGTTTTATGTTGCTTATTCAATGCGATAAACAATAAATTCATTTCAAATGAATGTGACGATTATCCATCGATCAAATTGAATAAATATCGTAAAAATCTGTCTAAAATTTGAATCTCGTCAAAATTGAAATACTATTTAAAGGTTGCGATATATCGTCATTATAAGCCATATGGTCGCAGCCATGAAATCGATTTGATAGTTTTGTTTTTCTGTTATTTTAATTTAAAATCGCCAAAGTTAATTCGAAGAAACAGTTGCATACAAACCATTAACAGAGACTTTTCACAAATAGATTTCTCTTACTTGAAAATTCTATAATCATTCTATTGCTGTCCAAAAGTCAACGTTTCGTTTTCCCTAAATATGACCGATGGATTGGTCATTCATATTTTCTGTGCCGTATTAATAGTTGTAAATCACAATGTTGAACATCAAATTTACCATTAAATGTTTTCCCAACTGATGAAAGCTTCCAATAGAAAAAAACCAACTCACAAAATTGAGAATGCAATCAACTAAACACCAAATTAAAAAAAAGAAACAATAATTCATGCTTTTTTTCAATTATTATTTTGCCTGCGAATTCGCTAGACGTTAGCTTGTTGAATTTAAAAAAAAAAAACGAGAGAAAAAAACCCACACAAGACAATGTGTGTTGAGGCAAGGCGATAAGTATCTTTTTGCAGCTTTTGTGCATAACAATGCGTATTCATGCCATTACTGTATAAGCCATTTGTTGGACACTTGAATATATGAGCTGAATTGGTATGTTCAAGGCAACAAAAAGGTAGTCGTTGTCTTGCCGACGAATGAAAATCGAGTGCATTCTGAATTGTATAAAAATTAACCGATTAACCGTAGACTAGACCCAACTCCTCTACTTCAAATTTAGTGTGAACCATTAAAAAAAAACAAATCCACTCCTCCAACTTCTGTGGTTACTAAGAAAATCGTCACTAATACTCACTGTAATTTTGTTGTGTATCTTTTTCACAGATGGATATGAAATCGGTAGGATCATTCTACTATGAAAATTTTGTAAGTGCCAAAAACACACGTATCGCCTGATTGTTGTGCCGAAAATGTTGACGGTTCTGTATTGCTTTCTCTCATTCAATGTTTTCCATTATTGCGCTGCAATGTGATCATTCGATATGATATTGTATACTGAACATACGAATGATGTGCATTGATCAAAACCGTCAACGATTCGGACCAACAAACATTAAAAAAAAAAAAAAAACAAATAACAATACACTCATACTAATCAACTAGCGCTGGTAATTCAATTTAACCAAAGTCGTTGTCAATCAATGTCGACGACGGTAATAAATATAACCAAACTGTTCTAAAAACGGAATTCAAGTGTCTGTGAGAGAAGTTATGGCTTATTTTTTTTTTTCGTTCATTTTGCTTTTACACATATGCATTTACATACACATTTCAATTGCCATTTGACAAAAAAAAAACGACATAATTAATGATCATATCTTCTCTTTTGCGACAGCTTGTTTTTAATCAACACCGTTTGCCTAACTTTACATACACACACATACAATCGATCCATTTGAATTCATTTTATTTTTCGTTTAATGTCACTCACATTTTGTAGCTTTTAGCGAGATAAGAAGAAGAAAAAAAAGACTCAGACATAATGTCATTTGTTCATGTGCACAAATTCAATTTTGGCAAATAACAAGTACAATTTCTTTTTTTCATTTTCTTTGTGATTTACTCGAAAAAATGCTTTGGTGTTGAGGGCTCGCGTTTTAGCTTCACGATGATGCGTTAAACTGGGATTAATGTTTCATTTATCTCTTGGTTGGTATACATATACTAAAAGAGATCACCACCGCCCCCGATTTTTTTTTTTTACAAATTCGATGAACAGTAAAATGACAAAATTTAAAATCAACGCTTTACCCGAAACCGTTTTACCGATCGATAACCGCTACAGTTTCGAAAAAAAGCACCCAAACAAAAATGTCATTTATGGATTGAATCAGTATATTGAATTAATCGTAATTATGTGTTTATATTTGTGTTGATTTAGGCTTTTCCTGGCATGGGTGTACCTTTTAAGCGACCAGCCGCCGATAAATCAGGCATACCAGTCTATCAACCCGGTACAACATACCAACAACTGATGCAGTTACAACAACCATTTGTTCCAGTTTCATGTGAGTACCCTAGCCCCAGTCCTACTGCAACTACAACTTCAAATCCACAATCATCTACAGCAAATCCAATAACAACAATCGATAATAATAATACCGTTAATAATAACAATAATAATAATAATAATAACATCGATAACTTGATGACAAATAACGAAAATAACAACAACAACAATAATAATAATAGTAATAATAATAATAATGAACAAAATAATAACGAAAACAATAACAATAATAATAATAATAACGATGTGGAAAATCATCATCACGTGGAAAAAGTTGTGACGTCCGTACCGTCAACGACAGTTCAGGAATTATTAACCGGTGCCGTTGTGCCAAGTGCTGCTGCAGCAATTGCAGCAAATCAATCGCAATCGGTCAGTATTGTCGATGGTCAAAAGATCGGCACTGAACTCATGCAACACGTACAACAACCGACAATTTATGTAAATAAAGCAGCGAGCACTGCGCCAACATCAATGGTGCAACCAAAATTGGTTAGCACACCAATTCAAACAGCACAATCAATTCTCAATTCAACATTCGTGCCTCATTCACAGTCACAAGCCCATACCGTTGTAAGTCAACCACAATATCAACCATATAGTGGTTCAACAACACAATATGTAACGTCATTGTCAAATCATAATGCTGCCATCTATAATTTGACATTTTCATCGGCCCAATCAGCAGCAGCTGCAGCGGCCGCAGCTGCTGCATCACAACAATCATCGGCATTATATAATAGTACAAATGGTGTTACACTTGGTGGCCAAACGGTACAAAATATTTCCGATCCGGCCACATTGGCACGTGAATTGGCCCAAAAAAATTATGCAAATGCCTTAAAATTGGCGGCCGCATCAAATATGTACTCGGGAAAACCGTTGACTGCATTCAATTATACTGGCGTTGCCTTGAATATGAACAATAAAAATCCATTGTTGCCTACACAAACACCAAAACCAAAACAATCGCACATTACACAACATTTGACAACGGCACAATTTGCGGCCGCAAATCAAGCGGCCGCAAATCAAGCAGCCGCCGTTCGTCAAATTGGTCAATTTAATCATCAAATGAATCAAATGACCCAAATGAGTCAAATGAGTCAAATGGTTTCAATGGCTGGTAATGTAAATAATACAACAACATCGGCCGTTTTTTCACGGCCATCGGCCATGTTTGTACCAAATCAAACGATGGCCGCCCAACAATTTTTACGCCATTCAAAACCAGCCAATGCATCGCCTTTAAATACAATGCCTTTGAATGGAATGTCATTAAATAATATGCCATTATTGCCTTTTGCCGGCAATCATCCAATGTCGAATCTACAAACAGTCACACCACATCCATACAGCGGTTTGGGTCAATTGCAAACATTACCACAATTAACGAATGCACAACAAACGGCAGCCAATGCAGCCGTTGTACTGAATCCATACAAAAAAATGAAAACATCTTAAATTTTTTTGTAATCATTTGATTTTCAGTCGTGTCACTAATCGCACCCTTGTGCGATTCCATTTTGAGATTCAAATCTCTGTGTGTGACAAGGAATTGATACCGTTGCCTTAATTTTAACGTCTGGCCTGAACGGGATTTAAAAAACCCCACAATTTAAACTGTGTTTCTTCTATTCAAACTCTTTAGTGTTATACTATTATTATTTTAAAAAAATACGCTATGGCTTTTTTGTCCATTTGATTTTGTGCGGTGGAACAATGGAACTAACGTCGTAACCTCAATTTAGTCATTAATTAGAAGACTTTTGTATTTCAATTTTTCGTTTTGTTTGATGAGGGAGACAGTTCCACCACCATTTTTTTTAGTGAACGATCGACATGCACAAAAACAAATCATAAGACCGGCTATTAGAAAGGCATTTTGTTGAAACAACAAAAAAAAAAAACAAAGTTTTTTTTAAGTAAAATTTAGGATTTTTATCAATCCCTTTTGCTAAAAGAGAGAACCTCTTTTTTAACTTAAAAATAAATGCATAGCAAGATAGACAGGAAAACGGGTGACTTATTTTTAATTCTATTTTTAGTTTGCACAAATCAAAATCAAAAAAAATTAAATAAGATCATTGCTCTCGTATTTCTAGACTTTCTCTTTTTTTTTTAATATAATAATGCAATGAAACTTAAAAATCAAAACGGAAAAAATCTAAAAAAAAAAAATTAATTAACACAATTTAACAAAAGGATTTTAAAAGAAATTAAGCAAAAAAAAAAGAATAATCGAGCGTGTATTGCAAATAAATTCGTAAGTCATACTAGTCATTTCGGGTCGATGTATCATTTGAAATTTAGTCGATCTGATCTACAGAAACTGTTTACGTTCAATTATTTTTTGTTCTTTTGTTATTTAGACCCATTGTTTAGTGAATTCTTGGAATTATGTGCTTATTATTTCAAATATATTACGTTTTTTTGTGTCTCTTCATTAGATTAAATTTTAAATGAATGTGTTTGGTTAAACCAGAACGCATAAAATTTTACCTCGTCTTTAGTTTATCGTCATAATAATAATGAATTTTTTTTAGCTTATACAAAGAGACGTGATGTCTCTTGAAACGTGTGGACTTTTTATGTTCTTTCGTGGTAGTCATTATGATAAAAATCGTTGATTAATTTTGTGTTTTTAAGCGTCATTTAAACTAGAACTTAAAATAAAACAAACAATTATTAGGGGGTGAAACTTTCATTTTGATAAAACGAATCAATTTGACAACGATGCAAAATGTGCACTGTGATATGTTTCGAATGTTGAAATTGATAAAGCAAAAAGAGAAGAAAAAAAAACGAGCGGTGTCGTCGAACGATTTTGATTTTTTGAAAATGTCCACAAATTGGGATTGATGAAAAGTTCATGTCTTAAAACGGGCAACTCCTGCATGCTTATTTATTTAGTTCTATATATTATATATGTCTTTGCTTTAAAAACACAGTTGTGTAATAATTGCGCGCGTATCAACACGAACGCTTGTCATTCTATTCTAGTTTTCCCTATTGCATTTGCGCGCAGGCATCGTTGCGACCAAAGACAAAACAACACACACACACTTTTCGCTTTGTTTGTTTATTACATGCTGTCAGCTATTGTTCGATTCACATATTTTATGTTTTGCTTTAAACACCACAGTGTGTCAAATGTGCCGTACAAAAAATGAAATACCTGTGCATCATCGATGTTATGTATCGCAATGTGAAAATGCGATTGTGAATGTGGCGCCTCGTACTTGCCAATGCATACGCTTTCATATTATAAGAAGAGAGAACAAAAAGCTTTCATCTTGCCGCTTTTCCACTCTGTGTCTTTCTATGTTTCTTTTTCACACTCGAACCGACTCAGTCACCTACTTTTAGTTGTGCTTTTTTTTATCTATCTGTTTTTTTTTCTCGGGAAAAAAGAGGGCGACAATATATCGACAACAATTTAGCCACTGCATGATTTTAAAACAAATGCATCATTTCATACGGGCATGAAATTGCGGCCGCCACTCAGTGCTCGCTGTGTCACTATTTTAATCATACTTATTCAACACAAAAACGCACGTGATCTAAAATATAAATAAAGATTTATAAAAGAAAATCGCCCTTTAAAAATAATAAAATAGTAATAATCCAAACCAGAATAAAAAAAAAAAATGAAATAAAACAAATCGTAATAACCTAAACTATTCATTAAAACGAAAATACAATTGTAATGCAAACGAAACACACATACACACACACATATATAGAAAAGATAATGTTTTAAAAGAGAAAAAACAACTACATTCAATCAACACATGGATTTGCTTGAGTTAGGCCTATATCAGTTTGTTTCATAAATGCGCATTATTTATAACAAAAGTGAAATGCAAATGGAATTGAATGGAAAACAAACACACAAACACATACACACACTCACAATTTTACCCAATTATATAAACAATTATACGCAAAAAAATATAAAAAAAACCCAGAGCAAAACAAAGGAGGAAATAATATTAAACAGTTTTAAAAAAAAATCCAGCAACAAAAGAACAAAATCTTAACATTTATTTGAGATGGAGAACAAGTGAGAATGAGAGAGAGAGAAAAGGAAAAGAAAAAAATCAACATTATAGAACAAATTGCTAAAATTACGCCTATCTATTCTACATATATATGTATTAATTTTCATATTTTTTTTAAACAAACTTGAAATAACGTAACGGTTTTTGTTTTTCCTGCTCATTAAGTGTGTATTGTATATTGAATTTTACATAACAGTTGTTCTTTTTTTTTTTGATATCTTATACATATATAAATATTATCTGTATTTAGCAAGATATTTTGTTGTGTATGTTCCATACGATTATATTAGCATTTAAAAACAAAACAAAAAACAACCGCAGAATATTTACTATGCAAAATCATAAAACAACAACAAATCTATGAATATAAAATGACAAATATGACTATCTATCTTTAGCGTGTAAAATTGCCTAACCAGCGGAAACCTCTATGTATGAATCAAATTTAGTAGATCATTTTTCACTTCTTTTTTCCCCTCTCTCAGTATATACCATATTATACTTACTTGATATGTAAATGCCTCAATCTTATTTTTTGTTTTCATCATTTCTTTTTTAATTCTTCTTTCGTTTAATTAAATCATTACGTAATAGTTTGGATTATATATATACACACATAAAACACTTACATTTATATATGTAAAAAAATATAATACTACTTACCCGACACATACACACACAAACACACTAAACAATTACAAAAATGAAACTATATTGGTTTGGTCGAAGAAAAAAAAAACGATGTGAATAATAATTTAAAAGAAATGAGAAAAAATAATTTGCTACTCTTCTAATTCTATATTCACACTTTATATGAAAACATATACACAAAAGAACAAACACACATACACAAATTATCCTAACAACTATACTAGAGTCAAGATAGTTTAGTACAATTTACTGTTTTTTTTGTATTTTGATATTGATTTAATTTCCGAAAATTGAGCAAAACACAGTAAAAAAATTTTAGTCGAGCCACAACTATTGAAAATCGAGAGACAAAGAAAAAATATGCACATGATGCAAATACATATTACGACGAAAAAAACCATATGAGTCAATGTGACAAATAAATTGTTTGGGAAGAATGAAAAATTGTATGGGTCACGATATGCGACGCATAAAAAAACACAACAAAATCCATAAAACCCATTGGTGTACACCATAAATATGCATGTAATTGAGTAATATTCAAAATTGAATGATAAAATTGAGTTGGAAATCTGCAAATTTAATTATGGAAAAATTGTTTTTCTCTCATTCGCGCTTGTCTTGCTATCTCTTGCGCGCGCACGCCCCTCCGTCACCAATTGATAATTTAACAATATTTTATTGTTTTATAAACAGTAATAATGCGTTTTTTGTCATTTTCACTTCTGTTTCGTTATGCCATTTTTCGCGTTCGTTTTCATTTTCTCTCTGGGCCATTCCACCGTTTTTATCACTGCAATTTATGAACAAGTTAAATTTAATTTTTTATACATGCTTTTTTTTCTTTCTCTCTTCCCCGTTTTTCCCGTATAGTCATTTATAATTTTAACAGCGAAAATTAGAGTAAAATTTTTTGTTTTAAATGTTTCGAATTGATTTCAAATTAGATATTATTAACGTACGTTTAGTTTGAATTGAGAGCATGATACACGCTTATGCGTTCACAATTTTGAATTTTACGAAAGATCAATTGATAAAATGATAGCGAAAATGTGAGATTACGATTTCATCAAAATAGAGTTTTTGTGGATTTGTTGATTGAAATTATGCGTTTCGGAGCTTTTCTTCAAATGGCTCGATATTATTGGCCCGATCAAAATTGAATTCAAATCCAAATGATAGAGTTATTTTTCTCATCGTAATTGTTTTGCCATTGATTCTATTTAGCTTTGCATATTCATTAATTTTTTGGGTTTTTTTACACACAAAAACTACGATTTTTTTTCATTTTTCATTCTGTTTTTTTTTTTTAATTCTCTAATTAAATCCGAAAAACTTTTGTTGTTGTTTTTCTTTTGTACAACGAGAGTGAGAGTTGAGACATCAGCTTTGAAAGCCAGCCATAAATATTCATATATAGGATATGCCAAAATCTAAGTAAAAGCTTGATTCAGTCAGTGTTTCGTTTGATTTAATTTATATATGTATATTTTTCTTATCCGCTTCTATCGTTTTTGTCATGAAAAAAAAAAAAAATAGCATTTGCATAATTCGTAAGAGCCAATCTATATAATAAAATACCTTTAATTTCTTTCTCGTTAAATTTGTATCAATTGAGCGTCCGTACTCAATTTGTGTTCGTACTAGTATGTGTGTGTTTTTGAAATAGAAGTCAGTTCAGTCAGAGTTTCATTTGATTTTCGGAATGAATTTGACTAGATTTTTCGTTTTGTAATCTCTTTTTTATTTCTTTGAAATTAAAACAACAAAAATCACGCCTTCGTTTTTTTCTAGCCGAATAGTTTTGTTTGTAAGTGTATCAAATTTTTTGATTACATTTTTTTGTCTTTTGTTTAATTAATAGATTTCATTTGTTTTGCAACCGAATGTATTTATTTTTTTTTTCTTATGCTGTAAATTGTATTCGATAATTATTATATTATATATAGCATAAAAAATGGGCATACAATAAAATTGTTGCTCTCGATTTACCTCTTTGTTCAACATATGCACATGTAATTTTTTGCGCAATGTCATTTGCTTACCTTAGGATGTAACAAACGTTTTTTTTTTAATTAGACTTAAATGATTGGGCCCGGGGAAGTGATTGCTTCACCTCACGTTGCTCGCACGAAAATGAGCCAGCAACAGAGCAAACTTCACCGTGGTCAAGACATACATTGTAAACCACAACCATTTCTTTGGAATTTGTTTAGAGAAAAAAGCCTTTTTTTATCAGTTTCTAGTTATTTTGTTAGCGACATTTCGTCCTTAATCAAGTACCATTTATTTTGTTTCTTTTGAATATATTTACGAAAAAAAAAAAACAATTACATTTAGTTGATAAAAACAACAAAATACCTATTTCGCTAGTTAAACAAAAAAAAAAATACTACAATGAAGTTTTTTAGTTGTCGATAGCAACTTACAAATTTGAATTAAGTAAAACTACAACAAAAAAAAATAAAAATTGTATGTTATGTGGAAAATAAATTGTATTTTTATTTGTGAACGTAGAATATTTTGGTTGTTGCAATTTTATATGCCAAATGCAAGCATTTTGTAATACTATTTTTAGTCGTTGCACTCAATTCATATAGGCAAATATTATAGCATTTCGATCCTCTATTGTGATCATCGTGTGTCGTATTTTGTAACGGTAGAACAAATTCAATTTGTGCATATGGATTTCGGCCATTTTACTCATAGTTAATTATCTCTCGAGCTGTTTGCTTTATTTTTATCTCTTGATTAATCGAACGCATTTTCCTATATTTTAAAAAATAAATAATAAAAATGATTGAAAAAGAAATCGTGTGCCTCGCCATTTTCGTCGATGTTCTTGCTTTTTTTTGAATGTTTCAGCTCTCGTGTGTTTTCATGCATGTACCTTCTTTTCTTCATCCGATTTCAAAACAATTTCAGTTTTCCAGTGAGACGGCCGAAAAGAAATTTCATTTTTTGCCGTCCATTTTGGTTTCTATTTATCTCCTTCGGTTTTAAGTTCTTCATCGGTCACATATTCATTGCGCTTGGTTACTTTTTTTTCTGTTGGATAGAAAGCGAAAAACTTATGTTAGTAAATGTAATGACAGACAATAGGAAACACCTTGAAATTATTTAATACATTATGGAAATAAGAAAATCGACCGAAATTTAATCACAGGTCAAATAGGGTGTAGTAAAAGTATGAAAGTTTTTGAAGAAAAAAAAACTATAGCTTGGTCGGGCTCAGCACTGTCAATATTTTTAGATTTATGTTATCGATCAATTTATGTAACACATTCATGTAGAACAATTAAGTTCAGCTAAAGGATTTTAGTGCATTTCTTTAAACACACAATACCAAAATCAAACATGCAATCAAAATTATATAACAAAAAATCAAAGAAATTTGAAGATTTAAATACGGTGGGAACTGCGGAATGAATTAGTAGCCTCGTAAGTTATCTCGTTTCCAAAAATTGAGAACGTTAGACGTTCCTCTTGATGAGTGTGACTTTAGTACTGTGAATTTTCAAAGGTATGCTACATTCTCATGATCGATTCAAATAATTAAAATATATATTTTATTCAAATAATCATGTAACTCTTCGCATTAAACGTGTCAAACGTCAAATGGACATGTTTTTTTGCTATTCATCTGTCTGTTTGGTAATTTAGGATTTTTGAACGTCGGACGGACGTTTTAAAAAATCGCTCTGTTCCAAAATTAACAAAATTACAAGATAGAAAACTTATGCAGCCAGTAGAACTTATGCGGTTCTGATGGAAAACTTATGCGGCCAGTAATTGGTTCCGTAGCTCTCGATACATAAGAATTTAGCAGTTTTGGCGTTTTTAAGAGTTAGGCGTAGAAATAATATATATAGAATGGAATTTTACGTGGAAAGTCTTCAATTCAAAAAAAAAAATCACAAAATTAAATTCTTTTGTGTCATATTATTGGCATTATTGTAGTAGACACATGTTCATTTTTCAAACTATTTCGAAGAATAAATACGTTTTTATGGTCAGTAAATTTCTGTGTAGCATACAATA
Source organism: Contarinia nasturtii (assembly GCF_009176525.2). Classification (NCBI taxonomy): domain Eukaryota; kingdom Metazoa; phylum Arthropoda; class Insecta; order Diptera; family Cecidomyiidae; genus Contarinia; species Contarinia nasturtii. Next base: position 7,748,296 of record NW_022197486.1, read on the forward strand.
AAATCAATGAAATAAAATTTTAGCATTCATCGCGACAAAACAAAATCGCACATAAACACAACGAAATATTTTATGACAAATGATGATTATTAATATTTTTCACGTATATATGTTGGTAATAAATATTAACACAGATTTTAGTTCGCATTTCGAAAATGAACATATTTCAGGAAATAAGATTAAACATTTAACAGCCGCTTCATTGGAAATGATTTGAAATTTAAACACTTTATTATTGCCACACATAGAATACAAATGGCACACACACACACTCATATTTTTCATGCCATTTCCATGTTACACACGTAATTAAAATGAAACAACCATATATATAAATCATATGATGAAAAATTCTACATGTTGATTAATGAACAAATAACCACATTCAAAGCATTGAATTATTACATCAAATTTGAACAAGCGAATAGTTTTCAATGAGAGAAAGAGAAAGAAAGAAATTAAATAAGTGAACATTTGTTTGACTTTGAATTTCCAAGTTTTATAATTGAACATTTGAATATAGCGAATGGAAATTATCGAAATAGGCGAATAGCTTTGAATGGTTCATTTTATCGAAAATCATTTTATGAGCAAAGATAAAAGAATTAGAATGAAAAACCAAGGTATTCAATTGATGTAAAAAAAATTAAAAAAAAAATATTATACCAGGAACCAGGGACTTGGAATTTTTAATGAAATTAACTTATAATTCTATTTTTGTATTCGACAATAGTGTTGAGTCTTCATAAAATATATGTCCTAGTAAATTATTATTGAAAGAGGTAAACTCAGCAAAAGAAAAACCCACTCAAACACAAAAATTCTATACAGTGTAGTGATAGTGATAATGCAATGAAAAGAAGAAGAAAAATCATTAAAATGGACAAAAAAAAAACAATAGTAACTAATCAAAATTTAAGATGAAGACGAAAAAAGTTTCGCGCATGTTTAAACCCATTATAAATTGATAAATAACCGAAAATATATTCAAACAATATATATGTGTAATCATTTGTCTACAAACATGATTAAGATTATTATAACAACAATACATTAACACTCATTATATATATATCCTTATCTACACATATTATATACATTTACTACTATAGTAATTTAACGCTTCTATCTTTCATTTAATTTTAATTTTGTGACTCGATAATAATTGTTCCAAACAACTAGGCAAACCGTTTCATTCTGTTTTCTCTTTATTGGTTTTATGTTTGTCATTCATTTTTCTTTTTTCCTTTCATTTTCTTTGGTAAAGCGTGTTGTTTTTTCTGTAAAACGCATTTCTCGTCTTCATTTTCGAATAAACAATAATCCCATCGTGTCCAAAAAAAATATGTAAAAGAATGAAACTATTTTTGTTGTACAAAACACTTAGTCTTGTGCTGTGATTGGGATGGATATGTGCTATGCTTTCATCTTTATCATTCACTGTTTATTCGAAAATCGCACTTTTGCTATTACCCAAAAACAACAACAAATCATCACTCCCTTTCCCCCCTTACACACAGAGAGAAACTCCTTTTCGACCAAAATATATATACACACACAAACACTCACACACCACACACACATACACATTGATTTGAAACGAGAAATGAATTGAACTCATATTTAAGTTGAAGAATGGCTATCGGATGTGATAAAGCTGCTCGCCGCCTTTTTACCTCGTAAATGGTATGCACTGTGTTATCTTCTATGGGTAAATTGATTGTTGAAAACAATTTACTGCATGCCAGTGATTGACATTAATTCAAAGTATTTTGGCATTTGCTATTTGCATCATTTTCCAAAGATGAATTTTCGCAATTTTCACAACCAACAAAATTACATTAACACAAAATACGGAACACTTAAACACGAATGAATGAATAAATCACGAACAAGAAGAGATGGATGGAGAGAGCGACTGTCTCAAATTGACAATTTGACAGCTGTCAATGTCCATATTCATTGCGAACGTGTGCGAATTGGAGAAAAAAGCGAACACTAACATGAAGGATCTCATTAACATTTTCCCTTAATGAACAATTGAAACGAAAGCTTTTGTCTTCCGCTTTTGATGCACGCAAACGATGAAAATGACCAATTTCGAACATTCTCAAGAACAAAAACAACAACAACAACAAAAACTTTCAGTTCAAGACTTGAGCTTAGAATTCACTAGTTTCAAGTTTCAAGTATTTCGTTTCATCCGGGTTTTTTTGTTCCCGTCCAAACTTGAAACAACAAAAAGTGAAAAATGTAAAATGTTACATTCAGGTATGAGAGGCCTTTCATAGTATTTAACTTAGACCACATCGAACTTTTAACAGATTCAAAGTTAAAGCCTCAACTTCCTTTCACTTCTTCTCGACTAAATATTTCGTCTAATTTTATCCGAATACACTGTCTACACTCACAAATACACAAACACACACACACACACACACACACACACACATAAAAAATCCTTTCTAAGCCATAAACATAAAAAAACACGCCCCGGTGAATGATAAAGATGCTGGTACACAAAAATGAACAATGCTTATTTTGTGTCATCTTGTCTGCTTTTCTGCTAATATTACATTTATATATATTTCCTTAAAACAAACCAATCAATTATTTGTGTAATGACCGATACAAGATGCTTTTCGCTTTGCTTCAAACGTTTTAAGATATCGTTAGTGAATTGAATTTCGTGTGCTTTCATTTAAATACTGAACTTGAACATTCATATTGTCTGAGCTGTTTTATTGTGAGTAAAGCTATTTTTCGTTCGATTTTAATTACGTTTGTAAGACAAAATGAAATGTTATTGTGTGTTTTACTTGTGATTGAATTCGTGTGCGTTCGCATGTAGACAATGATCACAATGAAAGTAAAAAAAAGAAACTATACAGTTTATAATTTCGGATCGTTTCACGTTCTGTGTATGTCATTTCCACCGTCATCAAATCATCCAACGAACAATTGATGGTGGTATGCAAGTCTTATAAAACCGTCTACCACAACCAACCCCATTTTCAATTTTCTATTTGTCAAAAGCGTTTCAAGATTGTCTTTGTTTTGATTTCCGTTTTTACATTCAATTCCGTTCATTGTTTTTATTATGGTTGTGTTTGTATTTCTTCTGACTTCATATTCGTTTCTACTGAGAAATTGGGTACAATACTACCACGACATTGCTTGCCATTTTCATGTTCAATGGAATTGAATGGATTTTGACATTTGTCGGGAATTCCACTGTGTAAAATGTGCGCTTCAATTCATTTGATCAAAGCAACAAAACACGAGAGAGAGAAAAAGAGAGAAATTTATGTTTACTCTGCGATTCGACCATGTTCGGCTGGAAAAATGTCATCACTCAATTAAATCAATCTGTGTGCGTATCAGCGTGTGTAGTTTGTGATTGTCTAAAAGTCCACCTTTGATGCTCGATATCTCATATAGTGTTGTTTGCCGAATAGAAATGCAACGCTTTGCCCCCCTCATCTTTTCAATACAAAGGAAAGACAAAACATACACGCACCCCCTTCCGCGTGCGCCGTCTTTTGCCACAGTCTTCTTTCGCTATGACAAAAACTGAATTTGATTCGATTTTTATAATTTTATTTTGTGAAATGGATGATGAAGCTAACCGCAACGGAGAAAAATATCTTGCTTGTATGCTGTACTTGTATTTTATGTAGGTATATTCATTCAACTTGCTGTACACTTGAAACATACACTGAACTGCTCTGGTTATTAGATGATATTCTTTTCTATACATTAAGTATATGGTTTATCTTTGCTGTAGCCTACCAAAAAAGGTGTTTTTTCTTCACGTTTTTTTTTAAATCTTAATTTTTATTGTACTATTTTGTTCAGACACTTTTTTTTCTTCTCTTTGGAATTTAAAGAATAGCTCGTTTATGTAGTATTTGAACCGTGTGGTAGTTTGAAATCGATTGAGTATTTTTTTCTCTAGAAAACAGTTTTCTCGATCAGAAATGCATGACGAGCTATTCTAAAAATTTTTTTCGTTATATTATCATTTTATTCCTTTCAAATTCTTTGATTCTTGAACATTTTTCGAGGAAAAAAAATTTGTTGAACAGAGCTTATATTTCATCTCAGGAACGCGCGTGTAGGAGGTAAGATGCACCTGACCGCTTTTTGCCAAAAATCACAAAAAAAAAATGTTACAAAACAAACCAACCAAACGCTTTATAGCTGAAGATTTGCAAACAAACAACCCATTTATTATTATTTTGTACTTGTTTTAATCGCTTAATATGACTTTTAATTTTCTTTTCGTTTCTTTTCTTTTTAGCATCCACAAACTCTAACCATTTATTATTTTTTTCTTACACTAATCAATTTTCTTTCTTTCATAATTGGTCCCCATAACTAAATGCTTCTTTTTTAGTTACCATTGTTTTTGATTTAATTTAATATAAAATGAGAAATAATAACTTTTATTCCCCAGCTTGTTTGTGTATTTTCAGAAAACCCGCAAAAAAAAAACATTCAATGACAAATAAAATAATTCAATTCATTTTTCCCTCGAACAAATAAAACTAATCAAATAAAACCGATAACGCTATAATGTTCTGGAGACAGATGCACCGCTTTCGTTGATTTGTTGATGGATATACCAAAAAAACGTTTTGTGTGTTTTTTTTGGGAAATAAAATGCAAAGAAAGCAATAATTAATTTTAACATAAATGTGGAATGCCAATAGAACGTGTGTCATTTTAAAATCGTAATAGAACCAGCTTTAATTGATGTATACAATTTGCCCATTTATTCTTAATGTATAATGCTGTGCTTTTCTTTATGTTTACGCATATAATCAGTTGTGCCATTGTTTTCTCTTGTATTTGAATGGAAACGTGTTCTTTTTTTTGTTTCAAATTTGGTTTGCATTCGATTGTATTGCGCTAGTCATTGAAATTGCCGAAATCGATGAGCGATTCTCTTTTTTCGTATTGAAAAATGTGGTTTCATTTGTTTTGGCTCGTGCTTTTATTGTCAATTTCACTTCTAATGCTTAAAATTTCATTTGATTTATATCTTATTTTGTGCTTTTTTTTCTTCCTGTGAATGAAATTTGATGCAATGTTTGAAAACCGCTTCAATTTTTTTTGTAATCGCTGAATATTTGATGCCTCAACATCGATCAAATAAAAGAGATTAGAATTATATTTCGAGCTATGTAAATATTATGTGTTAAGCATTAATCACAGTCACATACATCCTCTTCGAATTTCGGGAGAGATATCATTCGAGTACCGGGCTTTTTTTTATTGCATAAATGGCATTTAGATTTGTGTTCTTGCTTATTATGAGCCAATTTAAAAGAACCATTTTGAAAATGTTCGCGCGAGCTGAGTTTGCAGTTAAATTCCACACAAAACATTTCGCCAACACAATCGCTTGCTACGGTATTCCCACTGTGTGTGCGCGCGCGCTCTCTTCAAACACTGCTTTAAAAAGAAAACAAGAACATATGAATAAGAAGTTGCTTCCGCTTGAATAATGAAAATACCTATGCTGTCCGGGCTTTTTATGAATCCGTCTTCTTTCGTGCTATAAAAAATAAAACCATGTGTGAGTAAGAAAACCTATATGCGCCGTGCCTATCCTGCGTCTATCCCGCACTCTAGTCGTCAATGGAATTTCGCTAAAAACAATCATATACGTTGTTTCATTTTGTTTTTATTCAAATTTATGTTGGTTCCATATTTTATAAGCATAAACAAAGGTAATGTGTTTAGATAATTGTATATTTAGTTAAATATTGTACATTCATAAAAAAATTTTTATTCAATATAAATAAGTAGTTTATTTGTTTGTGATGTGCACGATGTCATTTTGTTTTTGGTTAAATTATTTCAATCCCCGAATGCTTTTCAACTAACAAAACCGATTGAAATCGTGCCCAGAGCAGGGAGCAAAATACGATTTTATACGACATTAATTTTATATTTACAAAATCATTTTTTGAATTTAAGTGAATCAAATCATTTTTATACGTGATGATATTATTATTGAACAGATCAGCAGTGAAATTCAAATGATCAACAGATATAGTCAATGAATCGATGTCAGATGATGCGATTCATTGTTCATATATAAATGTGTGCATGTTATGCAAAAGCTTCGATTACACAGGCCACCCTGTTCTTCTATTTCTCCTATATAAGTCAAACAATTTAAAAAAAAAACAACAACAGCTCTTATAAATCGATATATATCTATAAATCAAGAAATGAACATTTTTTTAAACAAAACCAATAACTAAAACACTAAAACAGTTTAGAACTAAGTTTCAATGCCACAAATGGAATATATTTTTTAAAAGGAAAAACAAAAATCACTTCACATTTATTACGCACACAGAGAAAGACACAGAAACACCATACACAATACACAGACACATTTATACCGAAACACACGTTGTTGTGATTGAGGAAAAACACACACATATTTACACCAACAAAAAACAAAATGCGCTTATCGAAAATAGCAATGCAAAATTAATTTGTTTCTTTTTTTTTTGTTCACTCTTTATTTAAAACAAACAAAAAATTTCCAATTTATTTCCAGATCGCCCACAAGTAATTCCATGTCTTTTGTATTACACAGTAGTTCGAATATCTTCATCCAACCCGCCCAACAACTATGTTTAACTTCCCCTCTTCTACACAGATTTTTGTTGTACATAATCAAAACTAGCCAAACTAGACTTCTTAATCCCGTTCAAACATACAAAATCGAACACACTACCACACGCACACAAACAATCAAAAACAAAAACAAAAAACCAAACAAAATACTGCATTTTTCAACTCAAAATCAAACCAAACCAAAATTAACTAAAGAAAGCGCCCAGACACACTCTTCTTCACCATCATCCCACAAGACAATGAAAGAATAGGATTCTCAATGAAACACAAACAAAAACCACACGATTCCCGTTTGGTCAGGACAAATTATTCAAATGCCGCCACATTCAATGGCTCGCTCGTTACCGTGTTACACAGACATGCCTCAAACAATTAGACAAGAATTTCCAAAACAAATTCAATCACAATCATAAATCAATCAATATATCCCCGAAACAAAACTCCTAAAACCGTTATTGATGTGGTAAGTTTTCAATTAAAAAAAAAAAGACAAATTTAAGTTTAAACAAAAAAAAAAAAAACAGAATATTATTTCAATTTATGCCTATTTAGTTTTACGATTTATAATTTTCATTTTTCGTTTGAGTTGGCTAGCCTTAATCTAAGAACCCTATGCTTAGATTAGTTGGAAAATACAAATTTTTATTTTCGGTTATTGTTATTTCATTTAATGAATTGAACGATTTCGAAATATTAGAAAAAACCAACAAAACCCCGTCGATAGATTCATTCTCGATTGACCAACAAATTCCAATAGTCTATCTAAATACGCTTTTGTTTACGACCGTTTTCAAATACATGCAAATAGTGTTCGGAAACAAAATGTTTTCATTCCTATCACCATACATATATTTTTTGCCGAAGAGAATTAACCCCTTTTTTGAAAAGAAAAAAAAATTAAACAAATATAAAAAAAACTGCTTTGCTGTCGTTGATTTGTGGCCATATCTGATCTGTGTGTATACCTATATATTACTTGTTGCGTGCGTGCATTTTGATTTTCGTGTTTTCCATTTATGGTTTTTCTTATCTCATCTTGCGATAATTTTCAGTTGTTTTTTTTTTCAATTTTTGGTTTTTGTGTAGCTTTGAAACGTCGTGAAAGAGATGAAAATGATGCTTAGTACACAAACATTTTTATTGCTACCAATGATCATTTACGACTTGGTACTAGTGTGTGTTCAACAAATGATTTATTTTCTGTTGGTTTGGATTAGAGCTACGATTATATAATTTATAGAATGGTAGAAAACGAGTGTTTATGACCAGAATTTTAAGCAGCAAACAACCAAACAACAAAAAAAAATTCCAACCATTTACACTTAACTATTTAGCCAATGTGTCGCTGCTGATCTGTTCAGTTGATTCATATTATCATTTTGTGCATTTTCGTTGCGATATTACAGTGGAGCAAAAAGCAAAAAAAAAAAAATAGAGAATGGCGATTCCATTCATATCCAGTGGAAATGATATTTGTTTTTTAAGTGTTTTATTTTAATTATATTAAGCATGGTCTGTTTGATGTGAAATGTTTTTCATTTGCTACATAATTTTTGTTCTGTCTTTTTTTTCTTCTTTTTTTTCATGCATACATGTTAAATATATTTCTTTGGTTCATACTCTTTCGATTGATAAACAAAAATCGTATCGGCATTCAATACAAACAAACGATTTTTTTTTACCCACAAACACACAAAAATTAACAACAAAAAAAAAACACTCACACACAATTTTCAATTAAAAATACATACAAACAAATAAAAACTTCATGGCCACCGCATGTGTATATTTTTGGTTTATGATGGTGCAGCAAATGTACCCTCAAATGCTCCTTTCGTTATCTACACTGATGCCAACGGACAGGTATAATTAAATATAAATTGCTTAACTTGTTAATGTTTGATTTTATTGTTATATTAGCGTTATGTGTATATTGCGTTTTGGCCAAAAATCGCATTTGCCGTAGAGTTTGTGTGTGTGCGTGTGCGTGCTTTTCGAATCATTCCTTGGCTGTTTTCAAATTGCGAAAAAACCGGACGCTCGAAAATCTTCACTTCCGTCGCTCCAAAATGATGCGTCGTCGTTCACAGCAGGGTGAATTGAATATTAAATTATTTTTGCCATCATGTTGCGAAACCGACGGCTTTGAACATTTTCACTGTGTCACACACACACACACAAAATCCAGTTCCGAAATACAAAATCAAAACACACTGTCTGACATTTATTTTCTGACTATGGTAAAACGCAATAGTTTCTCTCATGTTTGTTGTTGTTGTTTCAACGAAAATTTGCCACAGTCAGAATTTTGAAATGTCAGACAGATTTTAAAGCCAACGCTTTGTATGAGCTAATGCAATTCGGATTTTATTCACAAACATTTATCGCTGAGCAAAACGAATCCTTATGTCCAGAGAAGTAACGAAGCATATATTTTTTTTAGTGGCCATCACATTTATACGCAGACACACACACACATACACAAATATACACATAAAAATACCCCATAGATCGCCAGTGTTTGAATGAAGTGTTTTATAGCATTTAAGCCAAAGAAAGAAAAAAAAATAAGAGAACGAAAAATAAGAACGCTTTTTCATCTCGTAAACTCCATTCTCGGTTTGAACATGGACGACCTAATGAATGTGTTCAAATTAGTGTAATAAGCACATATTCAACGTGACTGCCGTGTGTTTTTTTTTTTCGTTAGTGTAAGCCAGATAATTTCTGCTTTTTGAACTTTATACGTTAGAATAACACGCTTTTACATTTAGCTAACCGTTTTCTTTTTATTTCGTTTGAATTTTTCCGCTGATGATGCTTTTCGCTGCTGTTGTTGTTGTTACTGCTGCTGCTGCTACTGCAATTGAATACTAATGCACCGAGAAATCAATTGTGATGAGATCGAAAAGAGAAACTAAACGAGCTTTTGCCCAGCGAAGCTTTTCGCGATGGAGCTTTTTTCATTAAAGGTTCATATTTTACATTCATCAGCGTTTGGTTTTTGATGAGAAAGCGACTTTCGGTGGCAAATATAGTTTATATTCTCCTTTCGAACACATCGAAATACTGATTCAAAAGTTGTAAAAGCTTGTGCCTAAAATTACAAAAGACATGCTTAACGCTTTACTTTAATTTGTGTTGTTTTTGAAACTGCTTTGCTTCTTTTTCGTTGTTCATTTGCTTTTTGGCTTTGCGTTTGCTTTTCACGTGTGTCACTTTCTAACCGCCGCTAATAACGGGATTTGCACAAACAAAAACCAATTGTTTTATGTTGTCTGCCGCATTTTTATTGCCAATACAAAATATTGTTGATTTTTTTTTGTTTACAATTTGGTGTGACATTTTCTTCTTGGGCAATTTCAAAAATGAAAACAGCCTTTTTCAGTTTATTTCTGTTCATTTTTTTTCTTGTTTTTAATATCCTGGTTAGTTATCCAAAGATAGACGAAGCGAATTTATCCGCAATAAAGTGCTAATAATAAAAAAAAATAAAAAAAAAGAATTTCTAGGAGCGCCAAAGCAATAATTAAAAATAAAAAAAAATAAAAGCAAAAACAATGGGGTGCTTTTTTTTGTTTCAAATAAACTTTGCTGTAATATACCTCATGTGATTACATCATGTTAAATGAACGAAAGAGAGAGAGGGAGATAAAAAACGAAAAAAGAAAAACATAACTGAGAAATATAAGTCGAAAAACATTTGTGGATAGTTTTTGTTTTGGTTAAAGAACACTTGTTTAGCGTATATACCAAAAGTTTCAAAACCAGTTTGTTCTTTTTTTTTGAAACGCAAATAGTTTTGCATAATAATTAACACCACAATTCAAGTGTATTCTTTTATATATATACATATACAATTGTCGTTACCATTCCTATTTTTTACCACCCCATAAAATACAAAAAACAAACAAAAAGCCTCCCCCCAGACACAAGTATAATATATATTTTTGGATTTTATTGCTACAAATGTATAATCACATTTAGTCTGTTTTTTTTTATTCTGACATGATGGTTATTTATTGTGTATATGTGTTCTAATGAGAATTTTTCTTGGTTTTCTCTTTCCTCTTTCCCCCACCCAAAACAAATCACCGACACCATTTTTTTCCACCATTGCGTATTTTTCATTTGGGATTTTGTTGATTGGGATGCGTGCAGTTACTGGACACCCTCCCGGTGTGCCAAGATTTTAATCGATCCATGTGTAATCGGCCAACATGTCGTTTTGTTCATCTAACTGAAGGTAAGCATCCATTTTTACAATGTTATTAAATTATTTATCAAGCCATAAGCCGTAAAATGATGACTAATTGACCTTTTTATTTGATCTCCTTTTTTCACATTTACCAGCTGATAAAGTTGAGGTAATCGATCATCGTGTAGCTGTTTGTCGCGATCATGCCAAAGATGCATGCAAACGTCAACAGTGTAAATATTATCACATACCGATTGCTGTGCCACCAGCTCATGTTATGGCCAATTTACATAAAAGAGATCCAACAACGACATCGTTAACCGCCATCACATCGACCATACTGCAGACCACAGCCGATGTTGCATTAAACCAACGAAACATCGAACACATTAATTCAACAGCAACCACAACTGTTACAGAATCAGCTCTAAACGAACGACATGGTCCATCGATACGATCACATCGATCGGCAACACAAACACACTGAACAAGAGAAAATGTTTAAAGAAAAGAAGAAAAAAAAATACACACACAATGGAACAATACTTATTTTCATTTTATGGTGTCCATTGTCCTTCGGACCGTGTGTATTGAATCATTTGCGGAGCATTTAATTTCTCCAATCATTAATTTTCCCATGTTTTTTTTTTGGTAAATAAACATCGATATATGACAAAACAAATAAAAGTCAACTGAATTTGAGAAGAAGAAAAAAAGCTTCATTTTCACACCAAAAAATTTAACGAAAACGGATCAAATATGTTATGCTCTTCAATAAAAGAAAAAAAATTGTCTGTCTCGATAGAGAATCCTTCTTAAATTAAAATACTATAACAAATTAATTTAAATTATGTATTGTAATTTATAAAAAAAATAGATCAACAAATCTGATCCATAAAACAGTGTGAACAAAAGAAAAATTTAAAAAAAATAGAATTAAACTTAATTTTGTGAAATGATAAATAAACTACTACTGAAAAAATCGATACTAAAATAAACGAAAACAAAAAAAACACACACACTATGACAAAGAATTAGATTAAGAAAACACATGAACAAAAGAAATTGATACTATGATTGTATTATTATTTATTAGGTCAACTCTATACTGTTATTGTTTCATTGGATTGAATACAGAATGATGATGAGAAAAAAAAATACACACACACACATTTAAGAACAATTTGGTGCGATTCGAGTATTTGCCCACGTGCATCCGTGCAAATGAAGCAAAACGAACGAAAAGCACAAGGAAAGCAGATTTAGTCTAAATATAAATATTATATGTATATCATTTACTCTTTTGTATTGGCTCTAAGAGTTTTCGATGTTAGGCTAACTATTATTATTATTATTATTACTATTATTATGATTATTATTGTATTATACAACTTACAAAGAAAATATTAAACAAAAAAAAATGGGATTTAAAAAGAAAACAATGAAATATGATATGAGAAAATTAAGGATATTAAAAAACACATTTAAGAGAAGAAAACACGGGAACCAGTCGACGCATTGACAACGAACTGTGTTCATCAAAGTGCATCTGATTCGTGTGTGGTGCTGAGAATTGTGATTATGACGATGATTTTGGCACGTTAAACTGATGAAATATTCTTACTTATTAAAACAAACATAAATGTGTTCGTTGTGCGTCGAAATAGAAAATCGCACGCCAACACACCCAATTTTAGTTGAAATATAATTATTTATAAATATAGTAATTAAAATGAGAGAAATTAAATAGGAGCGACAGCAGAAACACATACACACACTCACAAACACACACACACAAACTAAGTAAATTTATCAAAAACAAAAAAAAATAATGAACACAAATATAGAATGAACGAGAATCTTTTCCTGCAAATGACGATGAACAGACCACAAATTTTACTTAATCAATCAATCAATCAAATTGATCCATATTATATATATACACCAAGTGAGCGAACGAAAGAGATACACACTCAATAAAAGAAAGTAAACGAGAAAATCCAGATTTAAATTTAAAATTAAAAAAAAATTATGTTTTAATAAATGTGTAACATATTTTACGTCGTGTTTCTTCAGAAAATCCAAACAAAAAAAAATACATTTAAAATACAACAAGAATCAATCCAAGTAAAAACTGAACAAAAAAAGCTCTAATATTCAAAATAACCGAACATATTCAAAGTTGAATTAAACACTGATTATTTAGGATACGTACTAAATCTATACAAAAAAAAAGGATGGTGAACTAGAGTGAATGTAGATGAGAGAATGAGCTCGGAAAATAAAGAAAAGAGAGACAGCGAGAGCGAGATTGTCATGTGTGTGAGCGAGCGAGAGAGAGAGAGAGAGAAATATGAATACAAGTTAAAAGAAACACAAAAGATTAGTTTCGACGTACATATTTAATAATTAAATACATTTAATGGATTTAAAATGCAGATTTTTAATAGTTCCACAATCGATCATGGAAGAATACACATAATGCGACAACGACTATTGATATTACTAATATTGTTTGAAGAACTCACACTTAATCTTTGCACCACGGCAATGTTTCAAAAACAAACAGAATATAAAGTACATTTGCTTTGATTCAACACTCACACCCCCCCAAACACATTCTATTTCGATCCAAGTGCGACCAACCCATTTAGCAATCAACCCAATTCTTCTTCTTCGTCTTCATCACCTGAATCATTATCACCTTTGACATTATTTCAAAATAAATTTTAAAGATTCAGAAGACCACACCAACGATCTCACTAAATCTATGCAATCAACATTTGGGTTGAGACATTTTGAAAATGGATTTTATCGTCGAACAATAATCTACCATTGATTTATCCAATATCAATTGCTGAAAAACGCACATTGCACAACCACTCTTCTCCTCAACAGCAACTTCAGTTTTACTGTATGCAATCAATCCGATGATCGAACAAATTGAGAGAGAAATTCACTGTTGAAATGTTCGTTATCTTAACGAGAGTATAAGATTTTTGCTTCACAAATATTTGAACAAAAGTCATACTATTCATTAGGAATGTCTTTAAAATTAAACTGAAAAAAAGCAACAACCAACAAATTATTATTCATTTTCGACGATAAAGTTTACTGTAAATAACCAACTAAAAACAAAAAAACAAAATATTTTGACGTAAAAATGGAAAAAAATAAAATAAAATTTAACAAATAAATGAAGAAGAACTATTAAACAGAAACTGAAAATAAAAAAAATCGTACATCGACATCTTTTGATATAAATAATATATTATACACAATGATAAATTAAATACGCAACTAAAATGTTAGAAATAATTAGATTATTTTCGTATCAGAAGTTTTTCAAGTCATAATTATTATAAACTGTATACAAAACACATACACACACACACATTCACATACACACTGACACAATGATTTCACTTTCTCTCTTAAAACATACATAAAACACTTGCAAATAGCGAAACATTTTAATTGAACTACAGCTAATATGCAGCAAATGAAAAGGAATGTGACGAAAATATGGAGAATACGCAATCTGGCGCCTCCAGTCGTGTTTAGTCGAACTATTCTATTTTTCTTTGGAAAAAAATTGATTTTTCGTTTCGTTTACATTTGATTGATTGACAAATGAATTTTCGGATTTGAAATGTGGTTTTTTATTAAATGCAACAGAAACCAATTGGCATTGGTGCATATTGGGCACTTCCACATCAATTCAAATCTCATGCACATGTCATATCAATTAAAATCGGATGGTATGCACCCTCAGCGAAAGCAATTGTAACATCTCGCACACGATGGAATTGGACAGTAAACATAATTTTTGAAAAATTAATTGTTAAAATTTGAACAAACGAAATAGTTTTCGTTGTTTTTTTTTTGTTGAATAATTTTTTGTGATTTGAGTTCGGACTTTGTTCGGTTCGAACGCAAATGGTAAAAATTCTTGGTGTCCGAATGTATTTTGATGAATAACACATTGCCGTGACAATAATTGTTTGATTTTTTTTGTTTTTATTTCGCTCGTGCGGCGAACTCAATTAAAACGTTTCAACAATCGAATAAAACGATTCACAGCGACAATAATATGAGATTCACTGTGACAACAATAAAATCAAATTCACCAAACAAAAAAATATCCCTAAATCGACATGTTCATCAATCATATCATCGTGCTTTCTAAAATCAAAAAATAGTGTTCACAAACACACACGGCATTCATATGAAGTTTGAAATTTTCCAACATTTCTTCGTGCATCACATGTGACAAAATTGCATTGTGCATTGATGAGTGAGAAGCGCACCAAATGAACGTTGAACATAGTTAGTATCCTTTAACGAATATTTTTTTAGAACCCAGTAGGTGTATCTCTCTCACAACCTCCCAACACACATACACAAAAACACACCACACCGTACCACAAAAACCATGAACAGAATTATTGACAATGTTCTGACCGTACTATATATAAATATTCTACAAACAGTTCGTTTTCACACAAAACACACAATTTCACACCAAACATACCCACACACCATGTGCATGATTTTTCAATCCGTAAACGATTTTTCCAATTTTTTTTAGATTGAACTTAGAAATAAAGATCTTCTCATTTAAAACAAAATAAAATATAACAACGGATTTGAAAAGAAACAACTGTTTAAAAAAATTCCAGCCACTGAACAAATTGAAAATTAAAAGTACTCGGGCGCATACATCATGCGACAATATATTCGATCGAAAAAGTAAAATATTTTCGATTTCATGAAATTTAGATGCATTAATGTAATTCATAATGTCAATATATACATTTTAGTCACAAAACAACCAGCCAGTCAGACTTTTTTTTCTCGGTATTTCAATTAATTGATATCGTTCTGTTTTTTTTTTTTAATTACAAATAGTTCGTTCAAATTTGATCAATCAATGTTCATGATCATTTAAACAATTTGTGTTTACAAAAGCAAAAGTGATTGGCAACAAATCGAAATGGAATAATTCAATCATCGAATAATAAATATTCGAGTTTTATGACCGACCGTGTTGATGGATTCAAAACCACTTAATCACTTTAATGTCAAAATGAAACAAGTTTCATTGTGATTTGGTGCAATTCAAATCGACAGTTCGCATTTTCACGTCGAATTTTGTTGATGTGTTTCAAAACAAACAAACAAAAACTTAATAATTTAAAACAAAGAAGAAACAAAA
Organism: Contarinia nasturtii; assembly: GCF_009176525.2. NCBI lineage: Eukaryota > Metazoa > Arthropoda > Insecta > Diptera > Cecidomyiidae > Contarinia > Contarinia nasturtii. Next base: position 7,764,375 of record NW_022197486.1, read on the forward strand.
AGAAAACTATGTACACAGGTATATACAATGTATTTCATGCACCTCCAGCTAAATAAAGAAACAAACAACAAAAAAAAACTTAATTATTAAGGTAAATTTACCTTACTACATTTAGAAATATACTTGATAATTTATAAATAGTGATATAAATATTTGAAACATGAAAAATAGAAAATAAAGATGAACATTTTAATGAACAAAAAAGCAAAAAGAGAGGATTTTCAAGTGTGGACGAGCATTTCTTTCAGTTTTTTTTAAAATTATTATTAGTCTAATTTGAAGAAGCAAAAAAGAAAATTCAATGATCGCTAGTCCATGATGAATGTTTCATCATTGACGGCACGAAAAAAGTTCGTTTCTATGTTGGAAATGAATACATTTTCCTTTTTTTCTAGTTATTAGATGTGATGTTAGTTTAAACAAAAATCAAATTTTTAATGTTTTTCTTTCGATTTTATGTTGTTTCTTTTTAATACTTTTTTTAAAAATTCAATTCAAAACTGTCCCATGTGCAAAAAATTCGGTTAATCTTAAACGACTTCGTTCGACTTTTAGTAAATTAATCAGATAAAGTTGGGTTTTTCGCAGAAATTTCCAAATCTAGCTAACCCAAATCTTCAAATCTAGTTAATTTGGTGCGTAAATTCGTCTGAAACCAAAGTTGATTATAATCGTCTTGTTTTGTCACAGTCATAAAAGTCCTAAATCAACCGTCTGACTAGATATATGAAATTTTCCACATGGGATTGATTTCTTTTTAAATACTCATTTTGTTTATGACTTCTAAGAGAGAAAAAACACATATACACACAAAAAAAGGTTTCCTTTCAAAAAAAAATTTGATTCCATTGTGAAAACATTAGATGGAACAAACACTCGTTGGGATTTGATTGTTCGTTGAGTGTCGATTATTCACTAATCCTAATTGATAATTGACACTCCATGTAGCCTTTTAACTAAAAACGAAATATGAGGATGTACATAAAAGAAAAATGTTAGAAAAAAAATGCCATCATCATCGTTAGTTTGATCGTCGATATAAATAATCGCAATTCAATGTTGATCGATAATAAAAATCGTTGTGTTGATTCGATCATCAAACATTTTGATGGAAAATGGAAATGCCTAATATATCCGGTGTGAAAAGGATTACCGAACGTCAAAATACGAGTAGAGAAACAATTTTCATTTTCCCACTTCTTTTTTATGATTACTTTATCAAATCTCACTCGTTCATGTTTTCCTCTTCTTCGGTTTTTTTTTTTTTTTTTTTGAAAAAAAAGAGACCCAAACAATATCGCCACGAATCTTTTAGACTATTTATAGAGTATGTATAAAAATAAAATTAAAAAACAGAAAACTTACACTCACAAATAATCAAAAGTCCGATGATAATATTTAGGATCGAATGAATAGAGAGATATGCGAATGATCGCCAATAAGCAGTGAGTAAGAATGTATGATTGAGATAAATTGTGTGCGAATGAACGAGCGTGTGTGCGTGTGAAAGCAAAATATGCGAAAAATTTGCTGCAGTAAAAATTCTAAATCCTCTTGAGAAGAAGAAAAAGGTTAAGTAATATTAATATATAGACACACACACTCACACACAAAACTAAATTTACTATTAACACTTTATGCAAATATTTGTTGAGTATTTGCACACAAACAATGTAATTTATCTGAAGAGTAATCGAGGAGGAGCTCGTGAATTGTTGTTTCGCACGAGCAATTGTGCAAAACAACGAAAATAAAGTAAAAAAGAAAAATCACGTGTTTGTGATGCGCGCACGACTCTGGGCATCTCTCATTGACCTAGTGCGTAAATTATATTAATGCTATATCTTCGTTGTCTTGAATTAAAGAATGCGAACGAAACATTCCACATTCAAACAAAAAAAAAATCCGACACGAAGCGCACGCGATCGATCATGAGATGTCGAGATGACGACGCGTATCGAAGATGCACAGATCATTAGATATTTAATAACAAAAAAACAACAACTACTACTACTACGACAAAAAAATGCAAAATAAACTGTACACAAACACAGATGTCTACAAACTGCAAATTCATTCACACACAGACACATACACACACATCAATGGTAATTTTATTCCAACAAAATTAAGAAGAAAATTAAAAACCAAAAAAAAAAAAACTTAAAAAATATATAAAAATGTAAACAAAACAATTGAAACGAAAACTTGAAATCTCAAGAGTACACACAAAAACAACTATTTTAACTTTTATCAAAATGCATAAAGCAAACAAAAAAAAAACAAAACTTTATAAACATGATTATTTATAAATATGAAGATAATATATTTATGAGACGATGATGAACAGAAGAAAGTCAAGTGAATGTAGTCAAATAAGAATTAATTGAATGATGATTTATCTTTTTTTACGTTTATAAAATAGTGATTAAAAAAAGAAGATGAAGATTATGGTGGTGATGATTAAGAGAAAGAACGATTCTTGAAAAAGAAACATTTGCAAAAGGTCACACAAGACAAAAAAGGTAAACGAATGGATTTCAGAATGCGAATAATTGAGTGTGAATTGAAGAACATGTTCGAAACGTTGATTGACAAACACCAACGAGTTAAAAAAGAAAACAAAAACAAAATAAAAATAAAAAGTAAAACGGTCCCTTTAAATTAATTTTGAATTTTTTGATTTATTTATCTTGAAACATGGTTGATTCAATGCAAACCAAACAAAAATACCATGAAATATAGAAATAGAAACAAATGAACATACAAATCGTTTTATTTGTTGAATCATTATTACAGACGGTGATCTTCATTCAAATTCCATTCGATATTGAACGATGGAAAAGGTTTGTATTTTATTTCAAAAATGAACTTGTAACAATGTACACTACACATATTATTGGAACTAAATCAATTACTCATCTGAATGCAAGGTTTTTTGACGACTATTCTACCATTTCGAATGGCCAATTTCAGATTTTGGTGTGATTAAATACAACCGTGTAACCTATGAATCGATCCTTTGCACAGAATCGCGATACAGCTTTTGATGTTTTCCGACATTATTATCTTTTTCTATTTGTTAGATTTCAAAAAATTTAAAATGGAGTAATTGGTGGAATATGTTTTTATGTTAAAATTGACTTTATGATGAACAATTTCAAATTTTGATAATCAGGAGATCTTAGTGTAAAATATTGCTTTATTCGCTGCTTTTGAAATGAAATGCATAGGCAAAAAATGACGAGGATATCTTCGCCGCATCTCCGAAAAAATTGAAATAGTATTTTTGATCAAATCGATTACGAGGAAGGGGGAAGAAATCTGGTCGAAAAACCCCTTCGCAAAAATTTTTACAATTGGAGAGAGGGAGTAGTCAAACCCCTCGGACGACTGCTTAGAAAATGTGATCAAAACATCCAAAAGTGTTTGTGACCAGCTTTGTGATCAGAGTAGCATATATATACTCTTATATAAGCTGCTCATTGGTTACGTAATTGTCAAACTCATCTGCAGCTTACGTCAAAATTAAGTACTATGGTCGCTTGTGCAAAAGAATGCAACGAAGTCGTAAACCGTCGAAATGTTGATGTAAATATTCCAATCACCTGATCCAAAGCTAGTTTGAAACAAAGGCAACGTCTTGTGATCAAATAATGCGAAAATTTATTACAGGTACAAAGTCAATATGTGACATTTCAGCTGAAATGAGAATTTGTGTAAAAAAATTAGTTTGGGCTAGATTTGCTTTCGGCAGGTTGCCGAATAAACTCATATTGACTTGTGTATCATTGATAAGTAACCGGGTTCTTCTTTTCCCCTTCCCATTACATTGAAGTACAATGTATGGTTTTATATTTCATTGTGTTTAAATAAGTTGATCCAAAAATCGAATAGAACGCACTGTGCAAACATACAACAATTTCAACCAATTTTTGAATGTTAAATTTCGAAACAACAGCACGCTGCCGCTCTATGGATTACATTGTTCTGCGCGCTCACATGCATGAGTACAAAGCGTATAATAGAGAAAGAGTGAGAGCGGACGCGCGAGAGTGAAAGAGAGAGAGAGAAAGGGAAAGAAACTGTATGCTGAATTCAATGGATTTACGAGCCAAGCTTGTTGCTGCAAATGAACAACATCATTCGCGTTTTAGATTATTAGAAAAGTTATGTATTGTTTGCGGCTTTGTTTACCTATTATTATTATTATTGTCATTATTGTTTTCGCCCGATTCCGTTTGCTTTTGATCGCGCGTCGAGAACAAGTGTGTGCTCGCGCGAACAATTTGAAACTTGGCACTGCCATTGAGTCGATATCGGTGTATGATTTTTAGTATACACGATTCGTTTGAAGTGTTTGGGCGCTGAATTGTTGCCCATGACCGTGCCAGTGCAAAATAGTGTATGTGCAACACAAATCTCTGCAAATGCACTTAACAACTAGCAAGAAGAGCAGCGAAGAAGATGAAAATAAATAAAAACATTGTAACATAGCTCCAATTACGTTGAAAATTGTGCATATTGAGCCGGTTGTGACATATCGGTTAAAATTTCTTGTTATTGTTGTACGCTTTCGTTTCGGTTTGCACTTTTAATCTAATAAACAAAACTGAAAAAAAAGCGGAATCGAAAACCACACACACCCATCAATCTGGCGTTTATTTACTTTTGAGTGAATTGAGGACAAAGAAAGGTTGCAAATTAAATAAGGTTCTGACTGAAATTGTGAAAAGATAATAAAGAACATCCAAATAAAATCTATTTATACCGCAAAACAAAAAACAAACAAAAAACATTGAAATACAAAAAGAGAAATTGCGCTTTTTTATTACATCAGAAAAAATTCGGTCGAGTAATTATATTTCGTTCATTTACACATTAGAATTGAATGGAAATGTGATAAATAAAAGCCCAGGAAGAGATAAGATAATAACGATACACAAACATCGTCGGCGAAGTTGTCGTTATTGTTGTTATTCATTGCGAAATATTTTTTGAAGAGTACACAGTGAGACTATTCATTTTTGCAGGTAGGTTAAATTCTGCCCCTCACCTTCAACACTTTATTCATGCTTACAAAGTTTTGTTGTGGTTGTTGTTGTTGTTTTTTTGTCTCAATTCATTGCCAGCTGAATAGAGGAGTACACTTTGAGAGCATTGTTATGGTCTTTGTTTCGGTGTGAATTGATCAAGTTACTATGATTTGCATATTTTTCAATAAAATTTCATCATTGTAATTTTGGTGTAAGGAATGACACATCAAGCCCATTATTGCCTATTCAAATGTGAAACAACAATTAAATCGTTGACAAAGTTCATGATTTTAATTCAACTCACGGAAATGTGGTATAGTTTATTGGCCAGCAGTGATCATTTAGAGGTCATGGCATCATATTGATTTACATTAGAACCTTATTGAGATCTTAAAACCTTTCGCTTTATTTTGATTTTTTCTCTATCAAAAAAAAAATCGCGAAACTTCTGTTTTTCACTAAACTTTGTCTCTCTTCTGTATCCAACAAGAAAACCCGCCCCACGAAATATGGCGTAATGTTTTAAAGTGGAGAAGCCATATGGAAATAATTCTTAAAAAGAAATACAATTCTTGAATGTTTCTCATTCAATCGATTGTGTTGTTGCGATTCTCTTGTTCAATGGGAAATAATTGTACATGAGAACAAATGCATTTGGAATTCTCATTGAAATTCTAAATTTAATTAAACAGACGGTCGATCGGCAGTCACATATGTATTGCTGTTGTTGTTTCTTGTTTGTTTGTTTATATTCGCAACGCTACACTCAGTTCATCGTCGATCGTGCATTATATTATTATCGACCATCACATGGAATTGCCAATAGACATATTAATAACAATTAATCGGGCAATTAAACATTATGATTCTCACTGGTTTTTTTTTTCTCATCCAATTTTACTCGATTGAAACTAGTTGCCAATGATCCTTATTGCCAATTTGACTATTCAAGTGTTTATTTACTGCATTGTTCAACCTTATTAGTTAAATTCATTTTAATATCAAATGTATAGTTTTCACATTGCACTCGTGCATTCCAAATTAATTCATTCGCCAGACCGACGGATTGTCTTCATATAGGTACTTATTTGATCGACAACGAAACTTTTAGTTGCCATCAATTTTTGATTGATTCAATGAGACTTTTGAAATGCATTTAATCGCTTCGGATTTCATGCTGCACATTTTTACATCAAAATAAAGACATATTTTGTCATATATAACCATTTAAAGTGTAAAATAATCTTAAAATGGACTTTTCATTATTTTTGCGCATTTTTGAATGTACAGTAGATTTGATATGAATTTTCATGAGCCGGTTGCTTTCTCACGCCTATAAGAGTCAATGCATGTGCAAAAGCGATTGAACATTGGTGCACATTTTGCATACAAAACAAATAGAATTAAAGTTTGTGATTAAACAATGTGGTCTGTTTCGAATTTTAACCCTTCTGCGGACACGGTGAGTTTATTTGATCCAGATCTTTTTCTCAAAAGTCGTAATTCCAAAATAATATTTGTAGAGGTATTCAAATCCATTCTAGGGGGGTTGATTCGACCCCACAGACCTGCGGTCAGTAGATATGTCTGTAGGTATAGTTCATATCGGGGTAACCTCCGCTCACTTTTATGATTTAACGTTTGATGTGAAAACAAAGTAACTAGAAATGGCGTGCAGAAAAGGCATTTTTTTCGTACGATATCAAATAATATTTTAGATGCTATAAAGTAGCTTCCGTTCGATTATTTGAAGTGATCCGTTACTGATTGCGTTGTGTATGCAGGAACCTGGCCTAAAACATAAAAATTTGTATAATTTACTGTTTGAAGTGGAATGTTACATCACGAAATGCGCGTGTATATTCATAAGAATAAAATCGACATTATCAGTAAATTTTGAACCATACACAATACAGTTTGCATTGATTGCGTGCCAAACGCTCATTTTATTTATTCCCCTTTTTTCGTTCGCCGATAAAAAATTCAGTGAATGAAAATTTCAATTGAATGCGGAGATAATTGATGACAATTGTCGATTCATAAAAATGGAATCTCTTTACTTCGATAATAAACACACAAAAAAAAACAATCAACAAACAACAATGGGCGTTATTAATTCGGTAGCTTTTACTTTGTATCAAAAAAAAATTAAAAACAAAAAAAAAAATCGATTCCGTGTAAGATACTCATAATTTTATTTTTTTATCAAGTGCATATTCATTGTTGCTATACGAAAAATCTGTCATCGCCATTTGGATTTAGTTCGGTGTGAAATGAATCGAGAAAATTGGTATGATCAACACAGAATGCGCTTTTTTTAAATCCAATCAACATGATTCGATACGTCAATCAATTAAAATGCAATAATACTCTTTTTTTGTATTTGCCGCAGTTATAAATTGGCGCAAGTTCAAATTCAAAATCAAACACAATATACATTAACGGCGGTGTGGATGATTATTATTCAAATATTTGTATTAAACTTTCATTGCGCAAACAAATCTAAACTAAACACTAATAGGTAGAATTTCCAATAAAAAACCACGCTCCTCTTTTAACGCATTCAAATGTCGTGACGTGCATCGCTGTTTAAAGATTTATCGGCGCTGGAATTAGATTAACTCATTTCCAGTACATAGTATCATTGTTGCCTGAACAAATTGGCATTTTTTGCAAATGAATTGATCAACAATG
>NW_022197486.1:7787104-7790499 GCF_009176525.2 Contarinia nasturtii
GCAACGAGTATATTCTTTTAAATACTCGCCCCTGTTTTTGTCGGTCGAGCATCTCATTCTCGCTACTCAGTCTCCATTTTCTGACTATTTTATTTTCATATTATTATTTGTTGTTGGTGCTTTCGTTGTTGTCATTATTTGTTCACTGATTAATGTTACCGTTGATTTTGTTGCTGTCGTTAACTTTTTGCTGCGATTTAGATTTTGCTTTGGACGATTAACTTCCAAGATAATTGTGTTCAAAGAAAAAATTTATGTGTACATATATGCACGTTTGGAATTGTATCAGTTGCGCGTGAGCGCAAATAGACAGACACCGTCTCGAGTTGTGTGTGATTCGTTTCGTTGTACGTTCATTTAAGTTGGTCGATTCTCGTAAGTGTCTTTCCCTTTCTATCTTTCTATTTCTTGCACGCGCTCACACACACACACACACACACACACTTCATTTAGAATATTTGATTTTGTTCGTTTGAAATATATTTGTCATATAATTCGCGGAGCGCTCGATGCGCGCAATATTACATGTACCATATTTGGCATTAGAATACGTTAACAACTGTATACATTTTGAATACATTTTATTCTCTTTCGCTAATTTGTTTACTTTTTTTCGCTCTTCTCTATCTAACACAATTCCATCTCTGTTGTGTCTTATGTGCGCTCCATGTTCGGTGGACAGTTTTTCTTTACATACAGTGTGCGCGCACGCGATCACACTACACATAAAAGATCAACCTGAATATTTTCTTGTTTCATTTGAAATCGCTTACACACACACGACAGACACAACAAGAATTTTGAGAGAGAAGAACAAAATAACCAGATCACAAAGCGAATTAAAACTATATAATATAAAAAAGAACGAGATTAAGAACGAAAGACAAAAAAGGAATTAGGTCCGGCGCCAAATCTAAATGGATGGATCAAACCACAATAAATAAAGTAAACGAAGAAAAATGCAAACCAAAAAAAAAAAAATAATGTCATCTCAAAGCCGTTTACAGTGTGCACTCGTCTCTCATTTCATTGTGTGTGCGTGTGTGTTGCATTGTGTGAATCGAGTCAAAAACATAATTTTTTCATTTGCATATAAGTTTAAATTTACAAACAGAAAGCGAAAAAAAGAGTCAAAATAGCAATGTTGTATATAGTCAAACACAACGCTTAAGATCAAAACAAAAATCCACTCATAAAAGGTAATCGAATGCATTTTTCTTCTCTCTTTTTCTTTCTCTTCCTCTCCGTATTTTTCGTTAGGCAAAATGCTTGTGCAGCCAGTATGTGCGGGTAAAATTAAAACGTGCTGGGATTTTAAATCGCAAGGTTTTGCAACGACTCCGGTATTTCTTAGATACGCCGACATCATTTGACGTTCACGAAGTATTTCCCGCTCTCAACATGGTAAATATCATTCAATTCTCTTTCTCTCATTCACATATCAAGATAAACATTTCGTCTATTTATAACATTGTCAACATTTTGTATGTCTGTGTCTCATTTTTCCATTTCCAAAACGAAAAAATAATAATAATAATAATCCCACTATTAAACAGATGTGCGAAGAGCTGGAACGAATGCATCCACGAGTTTATATGAATATATCGCGTCATTTATCACGGGCACCATTCGGTGAACTTGAAGAAGCACACACCGCACCATATTTATTGAATGCCGTTGCAAAGGACCTATTTAAAAATGGTATCAGTTGGGCAAAAATCATTTCAATATTCACGGTATCAGGTGGTTTGGCTGTTGATATTGTGCGTCAAGGTCATTACGATTATTTACCGAGACTCATTGAAAGTACCGGCGATATTGTCGAAGACGATTTGGTGCCGTGGCTCACTGATAACGGCGGTTGGTCGGGTTTACTTGAACACATTCGACCCAATTACTATTATTTTGATCGGCATTTTACACGTTCGCAATTATTTAGCATTGCCACATTAGCTCTATTTATTGTCTATGTTATCACATTCATCATTAGGTCAATGATTTCGATGACAAACTTATGATTTTACGAAGAAATTTTTATGAAAATAATGTGAGAGAAGACATCACAAAACGATGGTACACACAACATTTAATTACCCAAGTACAATCTCCATTTTACCAATAATACAACACTCATATACTATTATATAAATATTGGTTACGAGAACTCTATTTATCTAGTTGCTCATAATTTATTCACTCTATTTCAATCGATTTTAATAGCTGAAAACCCTTTAGGAATAAGCAATTCATTTAATGTCTAAATATGTATATTTTAATCGCACTTAAATTATTATTGTTTAAATAAATTCAAGCAAGATTTCATGTAACTTAAATCGTTTTTCATTGGTTTTGATTTTACCTCTTTTCAACGGGAATGCCGTTCAATATTGATGATGTGGCTGTGGGATTTTTTTTCTTAATTGAAGGACACAATTGACAACACTTGTTTTTTTTTTTGCTAAACATATTTAATAGCATACACTCGGTATGTTTTGCAGCCACTAACAAAAATGTGTTATTTCAGTACAATTTTGTCAGATGTAAACTGAAAGTGACAAAATTTGTCAGTGACAAACAAAACACATCATATTTTTGCGATTGTATGCAATCAAATTTGTTTTTTTTTAAATGTTGTTGTGTGAAGTAGAACCAGACCAGAAGAGAGGAAAAAAATTCAATGAACAACAACTTGGTCTTAAAATGTATCTTTCCAAGCTTATCATTGTTCGTGTCAATTTTGAAATGAAATAAATGAAAATCAAACGATGATTTGAGTTCAGTGTTATTGAAAAAAAAAAAAGTTGAATGTATTTTTGTTTCACCAAATCATAATTCGATACATATTTGCTGTGTATTGGTACAAAAGAATATTCTTAACGGTATGATTTTTGATAACGAGCACGAGCGCCTGGACCACCGAATTTCTTTGGTTCGCAACGACGTGGATCGCCAACCAACAATGTACGATCGTATTGGATGAGGATGTCCTTCAATTCTTTCTTTGATGCTTCATCAACATCTGTAAATGGAAAGAAAAGCGAAAATCAAACATTATTTATGTGTTTACATTGGCATAATTCTTTGACATAGTTTTTTTTGAAAAAAAAAAAAAACAAAAAAAGATGGTTCCGATGTGAAAAATGTTGAGGATCGTCACCCGAATTATTTATTATTTGAAATAAACGGTTGGTAAAACGGAACTCGTTGTTCTACTTTCTATTAATCGTCGAAACTCACATCAATTGGCGAGTTTCAATTCTGGTAGAAAGAAAATGTACAAGAAAATACTTAAAAAAATATTGACTATGCTTGCATTGGCTTTTTTGGAAGGTTTTCAACAAAAAAGATGGTTTCAATGTGGAAAATGTTGAGGATCGTCACCCGAATTATTTATT
>NW_022197486.1:7790509-7849101 GCF_009176525.2 Contarinia nasturtii
CCGCGTTTGCAATGGGCAACAGCAGTGGCGGTTTTCTGAAGAATAAAAATCAAATTAGATGCCTGAATATCATAATATCACTTTCAATACACTGAATATAGGTGATTCATAACCTCAAAATATCACCACACTCAATTGAATTGATCGAACACTAAAATCACAATCAATATATGCATTTAACAATAATCATCGAATTTAAACGGACTTTTTTCATTGCAATAAACTTGAGATACGCAAAAGATTCGGTAAAAATATGTTCAATCGGCTATTACTGTGATAACCCACGTGTACTGTTTACAACAAAGATCCGACACGATATTTACCTTTTTGCCGAAAACTTGAACGGCTTGAAGTGGTTCTCTCCGCTATAAAATAAATAAAAACACATTATAGTTTAATTTTATGCAAAATGTTCGATGATTTTCACAATTTTTACTCACTTTTGGTTGCATTTTTGTCTAAATGTTAATCTACCGCTGTATAGCTCGTAGCTAGTAGGGTTTGAAAAGAGATTTTGATGGCAATTGTATTTATACAAATGGCGTCTATGGTGTCATCACAACACAGCATCGAACACATAGAGGTCGCTGTGACATCCGTAATAAAACGGCATTTCTTTTACAGACGGCATTCTCAATTCTGCAATACTTTTTATTTTATTTTTTGAAATTTACAATTTTATTTTTTGTACTTCGTGAATGTGTTGTTTAGTTTCTTTTGATTACAATTCGTGTTTTTTTTTTTTTAATTATTATTATTTTTTTACAAAACATTTTGAATGAGAAAGAAAAATCTATACGCTTAACACGACTTAATCGATTTATGTAAAATGCTTGAAAATAAAAGATTCTTTATTTTATTCTAGCCAATCATCCATTTCAACTACTTCTTCTTCATTGTCGAAATGCTCGATTTCGCTGATGGTTATCTGAAATAAAAAAAAAAAAAAAACAATTCGATAAATACATTTTTTATTCGAATGAATTGACCTAAAAAATGTGATAAATTACCTCCTGTTCAACCATATTAGGTAAAATTGATTGTCCCGCTACTTCAAGTTCGCTTCCGTCATCCTCTTCAATTATTGGAATTTGTTTTACCTTTTTTGTTCGTTTTGATTGTGATTTTTTGCCTGTGTTTGACTGCAATTGAATTTTGGTTTAAGATTTTTTCTTTAATTATATTTTCTCTGCATGAGACGAAAAAAAGATCAAAATTAAAAAAAAAGCCAAATACTCACATCGTCCACAACTAATTGAACGTCCTTGTGTTGTTCCTTCATGTGATCGTTGAGTGCAAAACGGCGCGCGTATTTTGCGCCGCAAATATCACATTTATGCTTTAAATTATGATTGGGTCGTTTGTGACTTTCCATATGTGCCCGAACGGCATACAATGATCCAAATGGGCGATTACATTCTGTACATGTAAATGGTTTTGTATGGCTATTCTTGTGTCCCGACAATTGTACGGATGTTTTAAATGTTTTCGGACAATACGGACATTTATAGTTTCGTTCATCCGAGTGCGTCAACAAATGATGATTGTATACCGATTGTGCTTTGAATCTAAAATTGAAACAAAAAAATGGTTTCTCATTTAAAAAAAACGACATACATACATGTATTTGCATGAAGAAAAAAAATTGTCACGAAAAAAAGGTTGAAATAATGAATTGGTAAAAAAAAATTGGCGGTCGAATATCTAACAGTGCCATCCGACCATTTATGTGTTCCATCCTTGTCAAGGGGAGTGCTAACCAGCTCTCCTTTCAATAGACACAAACTTATATGCATTACACTCGTCTTATATGCTCAAAACACGGAAATTCATGATTTAGCGAATCATAAGCTGTTGCGCCATCTCTGGACTATATGTTTGACGGTTTGATTTCCATCAAATTCTATCAAGCTTCACGCATATTCATTTCAATGGTAAACAAACAATAATTGAAATTACCTTTTGTTGCATTGAGGACAAACGTAAGGCCGAGCATCTGTATGAGTTCGCATGTGAATGGTTAAACAATATGAGACTCTGAAGCATTTTCCACATAATTCACACTCATATGGTTTTTCACCTAAAAATAACACAAAAATCGTGTATTAGCAAACATCGTTTCAAATAAAAGAAAAAAAAAATATTTTTTTTTGGTGTAGCACCTGTATGAACTCGTTCATGCTTGACTTTTTCGTGTGGCCGAGCAAATTCTTTACCACAGTATTGACATCCATACGGCAATTTGATATTACTCAGTTCGGCTTTGGTTTTGATCTATTTGAGAATTTTTAAAACTATTACACAGTCACAAGAATTGAATTTAAAATGAAACTTACGACGCGCGTATCTTGATGTGCATTCATATGCATATTAATGCTTTCTTCATTCGGAAATACTTTATTACAAATGTGACAGTTATATTTTTCTTCGCCATTGTGCATTTGTACATGAACTTGTTCAAATGTTTTGTCGTAATATTTGCCACAAATGTCACAATAGAATTTCTCACGGTTATCTTGATCGGCAATTGTCAAAGGATCCGTTTCATGTTCAGTTGCTTCATCGATGGTTTTCGATTTCACTGGCAAATGCATTCGAGCATGTAGTCTGATTAACAAAAGAAACGAATTATTAATCCTGGAATCAAAGCAGAAATAACGAAACTTATCGATTTGAAAAAAAAAAACTTACTTGAGACTCTTTGCTGAATAAAATGTCGTATTACAAATCAAACAAATGTGATCGGTTTCTTTTGTTGCATCATCGTCAGTTGTTGTTCGTTGAACTTTGGCTTTTCCTCTGCTCGTCGATTTGGCCGATCTTTTTACCGGCTTTTTTATACTTGCATTCGGTTCTTTTTCGGGTTGTGTGCACTTATGTGTGCACAGGGATTTGATTGTTGCAAAAACTGCACTGCATCGTTGACACTCGTACGATTGTGGTGTAATCTATAATAATAAAAAAAATTATTAATGAAGTAATAAATAATAATAAATCTGAATTTTGAAGAATCAACAGAGCACTGCACTTGAGCACCGAATGACTCAGTTAATTTTTCAAGTGTTGCACCACCGCCTATAACGGTTCTGAAAATCAAACATACATTAGTTTGTTTGCCGCCCTTGACATTAGTTGCTCTTGTGATTGCGCCAGTCGCACCATCATATGTATAAACTTCTGACTGAAGTTGATCATCGTCATCGGTGATGTCGGCCAAAATATCATTATCATTTTCAAGTGATTCATCCCCGTATGCAATAAATTCGCCATCGGTGATGCTAACATTGTCCGATCCGGTTAACATACCTTCATCTTCATTTTCTTGGCCATCCTCATCGGAAACCCGTTCGGTTTTTACACCCGATCCACTTTCACCAATATCAACAAAAACATCTTCTTCCCCATGATATTTCTCAATATGTTCATCAACCGAATTAAAATTCATACCACATAAATTACAATTATACAAATCCTCATTTGTATCGTCATCTTCTGTATATTCAGTATATTGTTCTGTTTCATATTCGGTTTCATTATTATCGCCAGTGGTTAAAATACCATCATCAGCGGTAACATATTCGATGAAAAACGGTGCATCCTCATCACCATTTTCGTTTATATCATAATTATCAATGTACGCAATGGAACCATCATCGTCGGTCGATTCATCAACGGCTGCAATGTATTCATGATGATCAGATGTTGTTGGATCCGTTTCAACGATATCAACATTACCGCGTCTGGTGGTCACAAGTTTAACCATCCGCTTCGATGTTACTGTTTACATAAAAACATTTTTTTTTTTGAAATAAAATGAGAAAAGAAATTTTTCAAAAAAAAAACATAACAATATCATTTTGCAATCGGGTGAATGTGAATTTCATCAGTATCAACTGTCAAATCAGTATAATTGTTATTTATATGATCGACAATAATTCAACTGCCGAATTCCATCATATCGGTCTATTGAAAATGTAAATAAATATGAACTCTGTTGCCGCAAACATTATGAAGTTGTTACCTGACATATTTTTGCCTTATGTGAGCGCCAAGTAGATTAACTCTCTTTCTCTTTTCCTCTCGTTTGGTTTGGGTTTTTCGGTGTATATAAAAATGGTATTGAGTTTTTGGTGTACATTCACCATACAATATAATTTTGCAGCTGTCAATGTATTATGCCTTTAATTAATAAATTCATTTAATGTTAAATTTCACTTTGTTTATGTTGCAATGAAAACAATACTAAAAAATTGTTTAACACTTTTCATGTCAGATAATGCAAATAACTTCAGACTATCAAAATTACGACATCAACTTATTTCAGCATTAACTTCGCTGCTAGTCGTCAAAATGCGTGCTCATACTTCAGAGCAAACTGTTTGTGAGCTGAAAAAGGCGAATGAAAAGAACAAATGAACAACAAATATCCAAAATGGCGTCCATACATCGAGAAAATTACAGCTTCTGCGATGCAGATGGCGCTCATAATCTCATCATTATCAATCGGTTAAATTCGCAACAAATTCCATTTTTATGAAAAGAAAAACAATGATTTTTTGTTGTTGTTGTCAAATATTTTATTTATTTTTTTTTTTTTTGTTAACAATTTCCGAACAATTTCCATATAATTTAGCAAAAGGTGGTCGAAGAGATACTCATTTATTTTCCTTCAATTTATTCATCGTGTCCAGCCAACGTTTACGTTCGATTTCATGTTTCCATTGCATTTCGAGTAACTTATTTTCTCTGTCATTCAATTCCGATTGAAGCTCTTGTATTTTTATCTCGTAACGATCAAAACGCTCCTGAAGACGTTGTTGCAATTGATTCAAGCTGCGACGAACCGAATCTTCAAAACTGTCTTGCATCTCTGCCATTCTGTCTCTATTATCATTTCGTGCATTTTCTGGCACATTTGATGACATTTTTTTTTACTGGTGGTGATGAATGATCGCTGAGACCGAAAACAATAATTAACACAAGAAATTTATTATAAATCAAAATAAATATTGAATTTTTCTCAATTGAATTTGACTGTTTTTTATTTGAATAGGCACTTGATGTTTTAATATTTAAATGTGACGAAAAATAAAATTTAACGAGAAATGCACTTTTGCGTTGTCAACACGGCACACAGGTTTAAGTGATAGTAATATGCACAGGACAAATAAAGTAATTAAGTAAAAAAAGAGTGATTAGGCTAATACACACATACATACACACCACTTCATATCAATGCCAATATTTCAAAATAGTATTTTTGCGGTTGTGACGAAAATTCAAATGTGCATGAAATATGGTATGGTTTGAAAATTTGAATATTTGCATTGACAATGAAAAGCAAACATAGTTTGACCATTTTTATTGTTTAATTATGATAAATGCATAATTTGTTCTCACATTACAGATTTTTACTGGACGACGTGCATTTTATCTTTCAATTTTTTTTAAATAAGGTAGTTCATGGCAAAAAAATATTGAAGGGAAATTGATAATAGAATTTTTTTAATATATATTTTTGCAATCTCTATCAAATTTTCATCATGAAAATGATCGATTCGGCATAAGATCTATTTTGTAAAAATTTTTGTCAAGAAAATTTAAATCGATAAAAAATAATTTTTATTTTGAACTTTTAGACAAACATGTTTTTCCACATATATGTTCAGTTTTATTGAATCAACAATGGAAAGATGAAAGAAGAAAGAAAAATGATTGGTTCTGAAAAAAGGACGTTTGTTGTTCTACGTTTTTTTTTTTAAATAGTTTAAACAAAAAATGTATTCTCTTTTATGGTAAAAGTTATTAATATTTATTATATTTATTTGAAAATCGGTTTTTTCGAACTATGCTAACCAAATAATAAGCATTGAATCTCATAGATGGCGCAACATTTTTCATGCACTGAACTAATATTTTCCCTGCTATTACATTTTTTAAAATTATTTATTTTTACAAAAGATTCGATTTTTTTTTATATAAATCACTTAAATTTATTTTCCAAAACGAACGTGCATGATTTAAATCAAATAGTATCAATTTGATTGAACCATTTTTAGGCTATGTTCATGCAATGTGAATCATATTGAAATGTCAAAATATCCTATACTATGTTGTATGGTATAAGCGGCAAACTTGACATTTGAATTTGTTTACAACGCACTTTATCGCAGATGCAACTGGTTCGCTATTTCAATTTATTGTGAAATTCACAAATTTCGACGAAATACCAAATAAACTCAGACCAACAAAGTGTTCATAAAAAATCCAAGCTGTCGATTAGGAAAAAACACTTACAATGTCAACGCTACAGCGGCTCAACATTCGTGGCATTCGAAATTTCGGTGTCGATGCTGAAGATGAACAGGTTTGTACAATTTTTTTTACTATCTACGATTATTTTATGTTGTTTTCCATTCAAACAGAAGCCATTTTTCTAAAATGATAAAAAATAATGTTGGTATTGTAGAGAATAACGTTCACCGCTCCATTGTCGCTAATTTTGGGCCAAAATGGTAGCGGTAAAACCACAATTATCGAATGCATCAAGTATGCGCTGACCGGAGAGTTGCCGCCCAATTGTAAAAATGGCATCGGGTTCATCAACAATCCAGAAATTCAGAATAACAGCGAATCTATGGGACAGGTCAAGTTGCGTGTAAGTAATTTTGTGAAAATATCAATGAATTGATTGTATTCAATTTAAAAAAAAAACACCAATCGACACCATTGTTTGCTTAGATCAAAAATTTGCAAGGTGCAGAAACAACAATTTCTCGTTCGGCCAAAGTGATGAAGAAAGGACAAAAGGTACAATTCAAATCGCTCGATGCAACAATTACGTTGAGCGAAAATGGGCGAGAGATTTCGGTTAGCAAGAGGAATGCCGACGCAACGGATGAAATGACGTGCGCCATTGGAGTATCGAAAGCCATCATCAATCACGTTCTATTTTGTCATCAAGAAGAAGCAAGTTGGCCTCTGGGCACTGATCAAGAAGTGATGAGCAAATTCGATCAGATTTTCGGCACCACCGAATACAATAATGCTTTGGATAAGATGCGCGCAATACGCAAGAAATATGAAGCCACGATCAAAGACAAAAGTTTGTATTTTTTTTTATTCTTTGACTTTGCATATGACAAATAAATTTGTTTAGTAGATTTGTTTTACCTTACAATTCTGAAAATATGAGAAAATTCTCTTAAAAGGTGAATTTTATTTACAGAGGTTAATTTGAAGGAGAAGGAGATGATCAAATTGGAAGCCGATAAAATGAACATGGAAATTAATAAACATGAAGATGAAATGCAAGAGATGAAGGTCAAGCTTGATCGATGCAACAATGATTTGAAACCGATGTACGACGAATACAATCGAATCCATGAGATTGGCGAACGCTTATCGACGATTACAGCCACTAAAACAAAAGTTGAAACCGAGTGAGTACTTTATTTGTTCTCTCTTTCTTTTGGAATTAAATGACAATTGAAAATAATCGAATGCAATTCGGAATTTTTCTCTTGTTAGATATAAAAATGAGCAGGAAAATGCACGAAAATTGTCGACGCAGATAAAAAATGTGTTCGACGGCAATGAAACTGAATTGGATGAAGAGATTCGTATGTTCAAAGCGCGACAATTGCAGAAACAAAATGACTTGGCTCAAGATGAAAATATATTGGGAACGGTTAAATATGAGCTCGATCAAATTGCAAAGCGTTACGATGACAATGACCGAAAATATCATTTATTGATTCAAGATCGTGGTCGTGAACAAGATTTATACGATGAAAAGTGTGAGTTTATTCGAAATTTGTGTGCCGATTTGAATATCAATACGGAGTTTGATATCAGAAATGATAACGCCCGTGCAGCGGCCCTGGTCGCACAAATCCGAACGTCATTAAATGAAGAACAGAGTCGCGTCAAAGAAATATCCAAGCAGAATGATAAAATCGATGCCGAGCAAGAGGTAGAAATTCGCGGACATCGTGAACAAGAAGTTCGTATCAAAAGTGAAATTACATCGACCATCAAACAATTGAAGGAGTTGGAACAAACTGTCAACAAACAAAAAGAAGATATTCGAAAAAGCGAAAGCAATGCTAAATTTTTGGTTGATCTTCAATCGAAACTTGAGAGAATGCAAGCCATTCACAGCCAAATGTTACAAGATAAAAATACACAAAATACCCAAAATGATATTGATAAATTTCGCGTTGACAAGCGTAAACTTTCCGATGAATTGGAAGAGATTGACGAACAAATTACGGTGCTCAGTTCGATGGCAAACATTTTGGCCGAGGTGACCACAAAGGAGAAACATGTTGAAAAACGAGAATTGGAAGTGCGTCGCATTAAAAATAAGCATTTTCAAAATTTGCAACGTCTCTTTCCGGACGAAACAATCGAAACCAATTTCAAACGATCCATCGAAAGTCTTGGCAAAAAATTGCTAATGGAGGTGAATAGACTTGAGGCTGAAGTCCGTTTAAAAGAGAATCACGTGCACAACTATAAGGCTCAATTGCAAAGCAAGAAAAAGGACCAAACTAATATGGAAGGTGAATTACGGAAATTGGAAAACGATATCGATCGCGTGTGTGAGCAGACGCCATTCGTTGAGATTTTGGCCATGACCAAAGAAAGTGTCGCCAAATACCAAATGGAACTCAGTTCGTACAAGTCATCCGAGGTGTTCTACAAGAAGTAAGTCTTTCATTCAGCCTATTGTGAGCCATTTTCGATGATTTAATTTTTTTTAATGTTCATTTCAGGTATATAAAGAACATGCAAGATCAACCATGCTGTCCGCTTTGTCACAAAGATCTTAATCGCGGTGAAGTGGGCGATTTAACGGATGAATTGAACGATAAAATTGAAAATTTACCAACTGATATCACGGTTTGCGAACAAGCATTGAATGCTCAAAGTTCAAAGTTGGAAAAACTATATGCGATTCAAGGCAGTGTTGAGCGGGTAGAAAATCTGAAAATGACATTGATGCCGAAGGTAATCGAAGAGATTAAAGATCTTGAAGCAAAATTAACAGGTGCACAAGAAAAAATCCGACAATCACAACATTTAGTCGAGGAACCGCGTCAAAAGAAAACCACTGTTGATACAATGATCGGTGATATGACCATTTTGGATGATGCTATTCGTGATATTGAACAGACTCGTATCGATTTGGAACCAATGAAACAAGAACTAACCGCAACAAGCGGTCAAAGTGATAACAATATGGAGAATTTACAGAAGAAACGAAAGGAACTTTCCGATCGCATCAAATCATTGGAAAAGGACATCGAAATGAAAGAGAAACGACATCAAGACGATGCAAAAAAATTGATTCAATTCCAAGAGAAAGTGATGTTGATGAAACAACAAGAAATGAACCTCAAAAGTGATATTCAACAGAGCGAAACATTGAAGCAACGTGAAAAAGAGCTCACCGAACAAATCAATAAATTGAAGGAAAAACAGGCGGCCAGTGATCAAGCATTGATTCCGATCCAAGGAAAAATTAAATTTGCCGAAGATAATCGATGCCGCACCAGAGCCAATGGCGCTGAACAATATAATGCGGCTGTGAAGCGATTTGAAGGTTTGAAAAAGAATTTCGACTCCATCGAACGGGTGTCTCGAGAACTCGAAAAATTGGCCACTTTGGACTTGGAAAAGGAGATCGAACGATATAGTGCTGATTTGGCAAAAATGCGAAAAGAACAAACGGCCAAGGTAACTTGTTTTTCTACAAATTTAAAACAAACATTTTTTTTTTGTGTTTGATTAATGAAAAAAGTTTATTCAATTCATTTTATTTAGAACAATGAAATCGAAACGATTCGCGAGAAAATCAAATCACTTACAAAAGAAATTGCCGAACAAAAGAATAATGAGCGTGAGCTCAACGATAATCTGGCATTGAAGAAGCATCAAAAGAAAATCGAAGAGAAGAAAAAAGAATTGGAGACATTGCAAAAGCACGAGCAAGAAGTGGATTTTCAGCAGATATTCGGTAATAAGGCGAAATTGGCGCGTGATATTGAAAAAATTAAATTGGACAGCACGCGAACGGAGGGACAAATGAAAGAAAAAGAAGTGGTCATCAACAATTTACGAGAACAAACGAATCAACCAAAATATCGCGATTCTGTGCGCAACTATAAAATGTCGTGCTATGAAAGTGTTGTGCTCACCAAGACCGTCGAAGATTTGAACACGTATTGCGAAACATTGGAACGTGCACTCACCAAATTTCACAGCGACAAAATGGAGAAAATCAACAGTTTGATTCGTGATCTGTGGCGTAACATCTACAAAGGCAACGACATTGATTTCATACAAATCAATACAGAAGAAGTGAAGGGCACATCGAGACGACGATCGTACACGTAAGTCAAAACAAGTGGTCAATCGAATTTTTCAAATCAAAATTAGAATTTTTTTGTTTTTGTTTCACATTTTTGCATAGATATCGAGTTGTCGCATCGAAGAATGATACACTCATGGATTTTCGTGGTCAAAGCAGTGCCGGTCAACGTGTTCTTGCCTGTCTTATAATACGCATTGCATTGGCTGAAACATTTAGCGGTCATTGTGGTGTATTGGCGCTTGATGAGCCGACCACAAATTTGGACAAAATCAACATTGAATCACTTTGTGAAGCTCTTAATCGGATTGTCGAAGAGCGTGAAGGTCAACGCAATTTTATGCTGATTGTTATCACTCACGATGAAGATTTCATCAATTCATTGGGCCGTGTTATGAGCTATACACGAGTTGGTCGAGATGAAAATGGAAAATCGCGCTTACAAAAATTACGCGTTCAATAAAATTGAACGTTAAACACAAAATCCAATTTGTTACAACCTTTTTTTCATTAAACAATAAACAACAATAATAATCATTTTATTTGTTTATGCTGGGTTTTTTTTATGAATTCAAGCCAAGAAAATATATGCAACAATAAACCATCCAAAATAACAAGCAATTATAAAACTTATAGCAAACTAAATGCAAGTTGTATTAAGATTCATATATATGTCTAAAAGTATCAGCTATTAAGACTATCGTCTCATTGAATGATGTTGAAGACTTTCAAGTATTCAGTCCTAACCATGGTAAGATTCTTATTGAAATATTTCTCCATTGGATGCTTTCATTGGGTATTATTAATTAATAGGTGTTCTAAATATAAAATTCTGTACTGAAATTTAATTGAAAAAAAAAATCACTTTATACAGCTCCATGCTATTTTGGTTTGGGGTTTCTTCACACCTTTTATATGTAGGTTTCCAATGAAATGCAAACACTCGAGAAAATTAGGATATAGAGGCATTTTAGGCTATATAGGCATGGAAATTTTGATTTTATCTGAATTCTGTTGGCAATAAAAACAATGCTGAGAATAAAATAAAATAAAAACCGAAAACTTCATGACAAGAACATCATTATATTAAGCTTTCAAGTCAATCAACCTTAAATGCATTTCGAACATTTCTAATTATTCACTGAATTTCAATAGAATAAAATTACAAAAATAATAAAATAATTTCGATAAGAACATTCGATTTTTGGTGCATTCACAATTTTTTGTTTAATCTTTTGGTGAAAACGCCAAGAAAATCGATTCAAAATGTACTGGGATTTTTAACAATTGAACTTTTGACAGATCTGTCAAAGTATGTTTAGTGAATGTGCCACTTATGGAAACGTCACATGTCATGTTGTTCCGGCCACAGAAAGACAGAAAGTTTTATATAATATTAAAATCGTGTTCGCTAAAAAAATCGTGTTCAACAATGAATTATTTAAGCTGTAAATCAATTTTGCAATTACGGGCAATGCAAAAGCAGTGTAAGTTATTTAAATATAAGAATACCGTATTTGGTCATATGTTCATTATTTTTGAATTGTATAGGGATGATCGGATCGGTGAGAACTTTGTTCACAAAAAGTTTCTTGGGCATTGAAGATTATGAGGTACGACGATCAACGCAATTACCGTTTGATCCAAAGGCAATGGAAATTGAAACGAAAGCGGGAAAAATGGCCAGGTTTATGAAGTACTGGGTGCATGTGATGAAAAGAGATGAATGCGTAGAGAAATTTTCCGAAATACAAACGAACCTTCAATTAATTCATAGCGATGAAAAACAAATGAAAGCATTTAATTTTGGAACAGTGGTAATGCGAATGTTTCATTACCATGATTTGCCAAACCAAGCATTGAAGGTAAATACTGTTTTTATACTTTTCAATTTGAAAATCAATTTAATTTTCGCTTTGTAGATCTTCAACAATGAGCAAATACCATTGATGTTTGATAAGTTAGAGTCGAAATTCGTTTTATTGGATCTTTTATTCAACCATAAAATGTACGAGGATGTGTTACACATTATAAAAATTAACCATGAAAAACAAGAAAAAGTACAAAAGGGAATGTCCCCTCAATTGAACTGTCTAGCGTTAGCTGCATGCTATAAGTTGGTAAGATTTCAAAATAAATAACGAGAAAAGGGGAAAGAAACTTAGATAAAAATATAATTTTATTGATTACAGAACACAGAAGAGCATTTAAAATATGGCCTGCAATTTTGGAATAAATTGCCCAAAGAGAAACAACTATTTCAAAGTGGAACATTTCTAAGCATGTTGGCGATTAATTTGGGTCAACCAAATATTGCCTTAGAAATTTTAGAATCCAACATACAACAACATTTTGTACAAGTTTTTGTTCGACTCATTGCATTAGCCGATTGTGGCTATTTTGTAGAGGCAGCACAACTAATTGAAGGAAGTAAAAGAGATTTCCCGAAAATCACCATATACGATAGCGTGGTGGGTATTTCCATAGGCACTCGCTTCCATTCCATTCACTTTGGTTAATTTAAAATATTTGTTCATTTGTTTGTGATTCATTTTCAGGTTGAAAGAATTGAAAAAAGTTTAGAGAAGTATCCAGCATCAGAAGAAAAAACGAATTTTTCTAAATTATTGGATACCATTCCAATTTATAAACAAAATAACTATGTAATATTAATGGAATTCTTTTAATTAAAAATATATATAATTTTTTTACATTTTATATACATTTTCAGAGCATAGATGAGTTACTATGTCTTCCTATTAATCGAAACAGAGGGTTAACACCAGAACATTACTCTCCAAACTATATAGGCTATAAAAAAGATAAACTTCGTAACAGTTCTGAATAATTTGAATCTTGTTTATTAGCCATATCAATGGTGTTTGTTTCTGATTTTCATAAATAATGTATTTAACTTAAGTTAAATGTCCCAAATATTGGCACCGACCGAAGCGTTAAAATGATAATAAATAATTCATTTTCTTACCTTATTTACTATTTTTCTTTTCCTATTCAAATAAATCATTTGGAAAATATATATTTTTTTAAATTTATTTAAAAAATTTAATTAATTTTTATTAAACTAAAGTTGTTTCAAATTAAAAAAAATATAACATTTGATGAAAAGATCACATTAATTGAAAATCACACGAAGTCTGATTATATATTTTTATAAATGCGAAGTTGTTTCTTGGGAATAATGAATGCAGCCGACTTGGTCTGATCCACCATTACCATTGTTCTTTGAAATCGAACACCATCAAATTGCGTTACATTCTAAAAGTAAAGCAAAATGGAATAAATTAAATCGAAATAAAATTTCTTTGTAAAATTATGGTAATTATGTCGTACCTGAATGCCTGAAAAAAGACCGGCAATAGAAAAGCATGTTCCAACTTCAGCAAACATGATGTTGTAAAGATGAGCAGCTCGAATGTGTTTCGATAGAACAATTGTCAAATGTGTGTTCATATTGCTTGACGAAGCTGTAATTTCTGTATGAAGAATGCCATCGGCCTGTTCGATGCTAATCAGTCGATTCTACAAAATTAATACATCCATTAGAAGACATGAGTTTTTCACTTCAAAATATTTGAAGAAAATGTACCGTAACTAATATAAAGAGAGTAGTGCATATTAGTTGAAATTTCTTTGGCAGATTTCTTATGATTGAAATTGTCTTTGGCGCGAGTGACATGATCCATCCGAATATTTGCCATCTTTTTGTTGCAATTTCTCTGTAGTTTTGTACATCGCCGAAATATAACTGATCTAATGAAGGCACCTTAACTATTTGGGAAAAAAAAATCATTAAAAGCCTTCATTAAATCAAAGACGTACATGTTGGAAAAATCGGAGTTTCGGCAAAAGTCCTGAAATCTTCGTGAATGTTTATTTTTGTCAACAGCGTAAATGTATGGTTTTTGTGTTGATGACGCAGAATGCCGATCTTTCGTTTCGTCCAATCAATCATGAGTGTTGATAGGGTTGAACTATCATCACAGCCACGCATGTCATAAAATGGTATGATGATTTCTATGATAGAACCCAGCATGTGCATATATTCACTATACATGTTGGTGTTCATCATTTGCTTTTCAATCGGATCATCAATGACTCTTGGTGTATAGTCAATGTTATACGAATCGATGCTTTGTTGGATCGTTTGCTCTTCCACGTCACTGGCATCGCCAAATATGTGCTTGGTGATATGTTTAATATCTATATTTGTATTTGAATCTATCGATGCATAAATTCTTTGAACAATTCTGGCAACATTTCTGACCTTACATGCTTTCGTCGGATCTACGTTTTTGTGTAATTCAACCAATGTCTTTCTGTACTTTTTTTCCGTAATGTCATTTCCCATTATCGTTGCGAATAGCGGTAGTTGATGTTGTGAGAGTGAACAAATCTTAACGATTGCGTTTCGATCGTATTCAATGGTTTCGACTCGCGTTGATTTGTATGGTTTGTTTTTGATTTGGCGAATATCTTGCGATGACCACAGTCTCCACACACCGGCGAATATTAAAAAGTCCGTATCATTTGAAATGACTGCCATTGCATTGTTATTTGTGGCATAATTTGCTAGTTCCACATCACATTCACGCTCAATTGCGTAGTACATTTTACCAAATTTCTTCGATATCTGACCTGAGAGAGAGAAAAAGGGACATTTTGAACATAAATCAGTATATAATGAAAATAATGGAAAATTAATTTAAAAGAAGATGGAAAATTAGTTTCATAACTCACACAATCCATAGAATGATGTTTGCAGTGCCATTGTACTGGCGTTTTTCGAGACGTCGTTTAATGCCATGCCACTGTCAATTAAATCATACATTTTTGTGCTTGAATTAAATTCGTAATTGCGTCGGATAAGTATTTCTACAACTTTGTTTTCTTCGATTTTCAAATCACAGAAAAATACCAATGAGCAACCAGTGTTTTTGAGATCGTGCAAAATATGTGTCCAATTTTGCAATACCTAGGGATGATTAGAAGAAAAGAATGGAAAAAATGGAAATTAATCAATCAAAAAGAATCGAAGGAATGGATTAGGAGTTGTAGAGTAATGGAATAGTAATTTTAAAGTAAGTATGAATGTTGCAATACCTTTTGGTTTTGACCTCCACAGATATTGCCGATTTTATCCCATCTCGCGACCCAATTAGCTAGACTACAGAAATCTATAACTAATATCGGCGTTTGGCCGGGATTGTGTCTGAAAATTTCGATATAAAAAAATACTCGTCACATAGTGATTTAACAACCATACATTTTCACATGTTCACCTTTTCCATTGTTGAACTTCGTACGCAATATTTACTGTACGGGTTTGTTTTTCGTTTTCCAAAAACGTTTTTAATCCCCGAACACCCATTTTGATGAATTAAAACGAAAATTAAAAGCGAATAACTGAAAAAAAAAATAAACTGCGTAGCATACTTTGACACTGACGTTTAATGCAACAGCTGTTCACCAGTGGTAAATAAAATTGAATTCAAATTTCATATTTCACCACTGCACTATCCATGTAGAAAAAATGACATCCTAAACGATCCTATTTTTTAAATGTTTTTTTTTTTCATCTAAAAAAGTTTCGTTTTATGTAACCAATCGATTTTTTCCTCTGAACAAAAACTGTGACGGAAAAAAACCTAATAAATAAAACATAATCGAAATTTAACAAGTTTAATCAACGATATTTTATTACGACGAGAAAATTCCGTAAAATAAAAATCCAAAAAGATGTTATAATAATTTAAATTGTTTTTCAACAGAAAAAAGGACACACAATTAAATTAAAAAAAGATCAAGATACAAGTGAATTACAAATTAAATGTGCTTCGTTTTATTGTTCACATCTATATTGTCGGCAGACTTTTGTAAAAGTGGTTGTTGTTTTGGATCGCTGACCTGCAAAACTTTGCCATCACGAAATTCAGCATTATCATAGTTGCCTGAGTCAATGCTATGCTTTGAATCAACTTTGTCTGAATTTTTGCCATACGAGTGTACCGATGCATTTTCCGGGACCGGTGTGAGATTTTGTGAGCTGCGTGCTTCTTCTTCGGCCAAAGTAAGACCGATCGTAGCACCAATCTTGGCACTTGCATGACGAAAACTGTCGTTTAGTTTAACTTGCACAACATTAATGCACATAGATGTTAACGCAAGACCAAAGATCAAATAAATTATGCTTGCCATCATTCGGGCTGGATGCTGTGGCACATAATCACCTAAAAATTAAGGTAAAATATTCTTTGCTTATTTTGTAATCAAAATGAGATTTTCACAAAAATATTTAATAATCACCGAAGCCAATTGTTGACATTGACACAAATACAAAGTAACAAGATTCAAAGAATGTCCAATTTTCCCAAATTGAATATACACCAGCACCGGCCAAAATGTATAAGATCAAAATGAAGAATGCCAACGAAATGGGCAAATTGAATTCATCGTCAATTTCCATTTCGGGAGGCATTGGGGTGGTGGGACTTTCACTATACGTTCCAGCCGTTGGTGTAGCCGTTTGGGCACGCTCCAAATCAGATTCTTTTGCCATCATACTTGGACGACGAAATGTGGCTATGTCATATGCTATACTCATTCCACGAATCATCTCCTATTGAAGATTTAAAACGATAAATTTATTCAAAATGTGGTCTTCTCATTTAAGAGGACAGAATGAAAATAAGTCAGTATTGACATTGTTATTACCTGTACTTGTGCCTGTTTTCTCACTCTGCGCATTGAACCCGTGTAATACAGTCGCCGGACATAGGACCAAATGAATTTAATGCCTCTTGTGAATAGCTTGCCAAAATCCGCCAGTAAGATCAAAAACAATGGTATGCCGATGATTGCGTATAGAATTGTAATGGCACGACCCGTATTTGTTGTACATGAAATGTGGCCATATCCTAAAGATAAGCAAAAACGGTGCTTTTAGTAGAAATCAAACCAGCCTATGTGCATATAATAACATTTTTCTTATTTTTTGAGTTTTCAATGTTTCGTTTTGTACTGCTTGTATGAGTATTTTCTTTTTCTCAACTTCAATATGAAATCAAGAGTGAATTGTGTATATCGAAATAAAAAAAAAATAACAAAAAATATTGAGTAAAATTGATTCAAATGCTTCAGTTTGTTAAACAAAGGTAAAAATGTGCATGCAAATAAAATTCACCGATGGTAGTTACGACGCTCATACAATAAACGACACCATTAATGAATGTCCACGATTTAAGTCCACTGTACGATCTCAATCCGGCTTCATGTGCACTGTGCAATTCCTCTTCAAAACCTCTTAATTTGCTGCGAGCCAATGATTTCCAATCGTCCTCGCTGTGAAAGATTTTTGAATGAAATTTCGAAATAAAGTTGAAAAGAACCCGGTAAAAGTAGCCAAATGTCAATTTGATTCGAACCTTAAATCCTGACTCGTCGACCACAAGTGATCGACAAAGTCTCGTTTCACTCGTCGAACTCCACATTTATAGAAATTTTCAAAAGCACCTTCAATAAAACGAAACATTAAACCACCAACACCAAAGAATATACAAAGAAGTATAAAATTGGCGATGCATCGATTTCGTATGCGCATCATTTGGTCCCATTCGTCTTGATGTAATTCGATTACTTGATGCCAAACCAATGGCGATTCAATGAAAATGATTCGACGAATTGAAATTGGACCGCCATCATCGACGCGCGTCCGAAGATATGTTTTACGATTCGAAATGGGTGTGATTGTCTTTGGTTTTGCTTTGCCAAAAATCAAACGTGAAAGTAACGATTGTTTTGGCACATCAACATGCGATTCCATTTCAGCAACCGTTTGAACGTCATCTATTTCATAATTGAAATTGGGTTCGATATTTGGCAACTCATCTAGACATTCAAATGGAATATCATTTGCAAAATCGTGATCTTTGAAATCATCAGCACGTGATGAAGATGATGTGGCCGTCGATGATTCATAGTCATCAGCATACGTTTCTGTACTTCCATTAAATGATGATTTACTTTTGCTTCTTCGATGCCGTTGATGTTCTAATACAATTCTCTGTTTTTCGATTTCGGCCAATGCAATGGCGGCCGCTTCGTGTGCTAATTGTTCACGTTCTCTCTGTTGCATCGAACGTTTTCGCTCAAAATCAAGCAAACGCTGGAATCGCATTTGTTCGATTTGACGTTTTTCACGCTCAAATTTCTCACGTTCCAATGCGAAAATCTTTCGCTCATCTTCAAACCGCTGTAAATTCATTTCCAATTTTCGAAGCCGACTGTTTTGATCATTGCCATTGATCGGATCGGTTTTTGGTTCGATTTTAACAATTGGCGATTTTGTATACCGTTTTATAACCTCATCATGGGTACGAATTGGTGATGTTTCACAAGCCACATCATGATGACGTCGAGGTATTGACAAGCTACGTTTAGCCTTTCGAAAAAATCGTACAACATTACCGCTTGTTTCGCTGGGCGCTTTTTCATCGGTTGTTGGCGAATCGGGTGGTATTTCTCGTGGTGTCGATTGACTTCGGATTATTGAAATCGGTCGACTGGCACGATCTCTGCGATTTAAAATTTTCTCTCTATATGCAACATTACTACTATTTCTGTGACTGCCTTCACCACTGCTGTTTGACGTTGTTTTTGTTGTCTTTACTTTGGTGGTGCCCAGTATTATGGTTGCCGGATTTGTGCGTCTTTTATCATATTCATTTGGTGTGGCTGTTGTTGTTGTACTGCTGCTTTCATCATCGGAGTATTTTGGTTTGATTCCGCCAATTTTCGCAATTGGTTCTGGCGTTTTTTCACGTTGCTGACGTGCGATGCGGCGACGTCTTCGCATTATAGCCGGAGCATCAACATTTGTATCATTCATCGTATCACTTTACATCCAACAACAATAAAAATAAAATACAATTTACTAATCGATCAACACTCGAATGCACTCAACAACAATAAAAAATAAATAAATAAACAACAAATGCTTAATTAGCAATCGTTTTCATCCATTGCAATTTCCATTTACTGAACACTCGATTAAAAACGCATTTCACTAAAAACATTTCACCGATCTAATGGAGAGAAGGAGACAACCGAATTTTTTTTCCACACGAAATTTCTTCGCTTGTTTGTATCACATATAACTTCGGAAAATGTTCGCCCAGGTTTTTTTTTTCTCTCTTTTCGATCGAAAGCGCACACCTTTACACTGAAACAAATATGGATATTGTCGTTTTTTGACGACAACAAACGAATTTTGCAACACGAACGAATAGAAGAAAAAAAGCCAACAACGATAACAACAATAAACTAATAATTTACAATGAAAACAGGGGCTAAGATAGAAAAGTGAGATTTTGACGATAAAATTGAAACATGTTTGTAGTAAACAGAAGAACGATGACAGTAAAACTGTGGGAAATTCACATAGGCACATCATATAGTCATTGGTTTCTCGTTTCATCGAATATTTCGCAGGGTGAAAAGAAAAGAGAGGCAAATAGACGTAAATATATACAACGAACGAATGAATCAAAGAGAAAACGAAGAGGAAAATGAAAGAAAACGCTTCATTTTCACCGTATCTTCGAACGGCCTAGCGAAAAATGAATCAATAAATGAATATAGAAAGAGATAGAGAGAGACGGGAAAAGCCGAGAAAGAAAAACTGAACACAAACAGCAGTACCCGAGTATAAACGTAACGTAATAAATATGATAGTTATTTTTAGATTGGGCGCATTTTTTCACTTCGGTCAGTGCTCACCACACTTATGAAACCGTTCACACATACATCGACCGAAATTGGTGGAGAACGTGAGATAAATATGCATTTGGCAAAATGTACGTATATTTTACCGTCTTTTATGCGATATATGTACATTAGTTTTCAGATTAAAGAAGTCCGTTAACATTTTACGATCGATTTGATGGCAACTGTTCAATTGATCAATGTACATTTGTATTTGGTGTTGAACAGCTGTTGAATCGTAATATATTCCACTGTTTGTGCTTTTGTGAACATATCAAACACGATGATGATTTTTCACATATTTACGTAGCAAATTTAAGTGACATATATTTTTAGCACATAACCAGCAAAAGCAGAATATAAGGATATATTTATAGAAAACCAAAAAGATTTCCGATGAAATATTAGCATCATTATCTATTTCACATTTTACTGTTGGAGAAATGTGATATTTTTGATTTTTGAGCAATCGACACCAAGCAGCGTTCAAACTTGAACACATTCAGGAAACAAATGTTCGCATTGAACGCAGCGAATGGAGAAAGGCTCTACGTTGATTCGGTCATCGTTTGAATGACATCACATTTGAATGCGTGTTACATTTAAATAAATTGGACATTTTGCAATTGTCACAGCACACAGTTTTCTTCATTGACTCATCCTTCACACAGACACCAATTTCACTCTAAACCGACCACGCACATTTCTCAATGCAAACGTCATACAGAAAAGTTTTCCAATTTCTATACATATTAGCTAATGAGAGGCACATAAATTTAAGACTCATTACGAGCAATACAAAAAAAAACACTAAAACACAATATCAATTTTATGATCATATCTTGTGATTGATTTATCGTACCGATGGTTGTATAAATGGTGCCACAATAAAACATTGCATTCCAAAATGACCATTTTCTACGTTTTTCCCGTCGATCTTGGGCGATTTCGTCATGGAGATACTGTTCGTCATCAAAATAGCCAAGCTTGTATAATGTTATCAAATCCGTTTGTAGTTCATTTATTTCATGTATGACAATTTGCTCCCATCTTGTGAAATTCTATATTATGAATGTGAACGAAATAAATCATATGAAAATAAGAATATTTAAAAACGGATTATAAAAAAATCTGTTTGACACACACATACCTTTCGTAATTCTTCTGATGTTGACACCTCGAACATTTTCAATGAGAAATCCTTTTTTAAGTTGTTAAATACTGCCGTTGAATTTTCTTGAGCCGGACCTGGACAACAGAAAATGAAATCAAAGCTTTTGTTTTAGTTTACGCGCGAAAATAAAAACACAAAAAGGAACACCCAAATATTTACCAAACACAAAACATAAATTGTATAATGCGATGAATTCATTAAATGCAATGTTATTTTTAATGCAAATTTCGAATGTTAACACTTTTTATGTGAAAATAACGGTCAACGATGGAAACATACACTTTTCTTTACCGTTTGTGTTACAAACACCGTTTGTTATTGTTGATTTTATGATTCAGTATTAAATCCACGCTTGGCATTAGATTGTGCATCGAAAATATGATGATTTCTTAGAAAGTGGTATTAATAATATATGATTAAGCGATTATGTCAATTAGATATTGAAAACAAAAATTATTCTTTCGTTCATTGATATTTCACTGATTCCAAATAGTCAAATGGAAAAATTTACTGTACTGATAAGAGCTGTGGCCACATTTTAGCCATAACATCAGTCAATATTCTAACCCTTTAAATCCAAAGGCGATTGGTTTTATTATTTGTAATTTGCCGCACATTAAATTGTATATGTAAAATATTGACTAAAGTGGTCAATCAATGGACGAATTTTCATCAATGCCGATATTCAAAACGATCCGCAAAAAACCCATGGTATTACATTTCATGTCGATTAATCTTAATTACTTTGCCATTAGAAAATTTCAGTTTTTGAAAAAAAAAAACAATTTTTTAAAAAAAAAAAAAAAAAAATATTCTGAAACAAAAAATACAGTTTCTCCAAAAAATTTATAATTTTTCGAAAGAGGAATCCTCGAATTTTCGAGAAAATGTTCAGGAAAAAATATTTTCGAGAAAGGTCTCCGGCTCTCGAAAAAACACGTGACTGGATCATAAAAATATCGGCACTTCATCAATAAGCAAATCGAATAACAGTTTATTGTCGAGAAAAAAAACCGGAATATTTCTTACCTTCAAAGTAAATAAAAATGGAAGCGCCGGCAATGGTGTACATAGCAACGATGCTCATAAGAAAAAAATGCGTAAACCATTTGCGTGACCATTTGCTAATTTTTTCATAAATATAGAAAACCGATTTTTCGCCATGGTTGAGGCCACTTTTGGTCCAGTCCCATGTTAAATCTTTAATGCCGCCAAATTGTTTGAACATAAACTCACCGGCGGTGAGTGAATCTTTATCAGGTGAAAATGGACTTACATATGGTGATGATGGTGGCCATTGTGGTGCACCGCTGCCCAGATGTGTTTGATTGCTATGCGCTGTGCTCAAAAACGGTGATTTTGCGTCAAAATAGTTGCCCTGCGGATTTGGCGGTGGAATTTGTATTTTGATCCGAGGTCGGTTTGCAGCCATTGCTGCCAATCGATTTGGTTGTGGCGTTGGTGTTTGTGATGGTGTTGGCATTTTGAATTTAATCTGAATGACAAATAATCAATTCGTATTATTACTCTTATTTATTTCATAAATGAATAAAGTAAATTCAAAACTACCACAACAATTCATGAATGCAATGATTAGTTCACATTTTAATGTGTGATGTTAATGTGATAAATGGTATTTTGTTCATGGTTCAGCAAATGCGAACGTATAAACAGAAATTATCTAAGCAGTCAATACAAATAAAACGGCATGAATGTGCTAAGCAAACTAATTGATCATTTCGAGTTGATGACAAACAGAAGGAAATTTTTTTTTCTTCTTCAAATATTCAAACGATTTGTATTGTTCTACATTGTAAAGCGTGTGCGATTGATTATTTAAGCACACGACAGAATATACATTCACGAGCACATTCTTCCCCAGCATGCGAGCAGTAATCGGTTTGTCTGTGACAATTGCACGATCATTGTGTGTATCATTATCGTCACTGAAATTTGTTTTTGATCTAGTTTTGCGTTAGCTTCCATCGCTTTGTTTTGTTTATTTCACATCAAAGCGAAGTTTTTTTTTTCTTCAAAAGTAACCTTTTATCGCATTTTTTTGGTATTCCATTGTATCGAGAGACATTGAAATTTTTTGATAAAAATCGTTTTTTTTTGCTTCAAAGCATGCTTATTATATTATTCACTACTCACTTGAGCTAGTCATACACTTCTAAAAAGTATGAACAATTCACTGTTTTACATTTGTAAATAATTGAGATTTTTTCCGTTTTTTTTATATTTAATTTTTAAATCCGTTTGAATAATAACTCAATAATGTCGAACTTGAATTGAACGCGTGCTCGATTTTTGTTTTGACTAGAAAAAGAACACTCACAAATCGATTTTATGTGACCGAAACGCGTTTTGTGCTACGCTGGACTGAGGTTGATCATGAATGATTATCAAAATATTGTCAACCAGCCAGATCGAAACGCAGAGGAATACACACGCCGTTCAATCTGTTGATATATAAATATGTTCGAATATCACTTTGTGCGTCTTCAATACATATCTCTGTTTAAAGTTTGTGCACAACGATATCTTCTTTTTTATATTTCGCATACGGTTTCGCTCTCGCCTAATATAATTTACATATATGAATATACGAGAATGAATGTGACACTTCCACTCGCAACATATTGAATTCAAAATTGGAATTAATTTTATTTTTGTTTTTTTCAATTATTGGCGGCAGTTGATTTCTTTCTGTTGATTATGAATTTTACGAGCAGTTCGGAAGAAAAAAAATCATTTTGACTACAAACACTGGATTAGTTTTCTCTGCTTGTCGAATTACGTTGATCCAATGTTATGGCACAAAATATTCTCGGTCTTATTCTAGTAGTACTACGGTCTTCGTCTTTTTTTTCAATCAATGGAAAATTACGATCACTGCTGTTATATTATTAATATCTTAGCGCCTCTTGAAGCAAATAATTCTGGTCATGTGTTTCGTTTCTCATCATAGGCACACAAATTGTAAAACCAAAGCTGCCTTTTATCATAAGCAACGCTAGTTGAAAGCCGCGGAATTTCGAGAGCACGCTATAAATCGAATATGAGCACTTGAACTTGCTCTTGGCCATTTTTACTTCTTTGCATATAAGATAGTTTTATCGAAAAT
Source organism: Contarinia nasturtii (assembly GCF_009176525.2). Classification (NCBI taxonomy): domain Eukaryota; kingdom Metazoa; phylum Arthropoda; class Insecta; order Diptera; family Cecidomyiidae; genus Contarinia; species Contarinia nasturtii. The sequence goes on from NW_022197486.1 coordinate 7,814,969, forward strand.
CGATTTATACTTTTCAACTATCGCTGATTTAACAAGAAATTTGACTCTTAACATCAATGTAATCTATATGTCATAAAAAGTGCCATAAAAAATTACCAGCTGAAATGCTTACATTTGGAATGAAAAAAATTCCTTTTGCACATTTCTATGTTGCGCGTAGAAGTCTCACATTCATTCTCGGGCATTCTCATATATTTGGATACTTTTGTGTGTCTTTTTCTACTCTCAAGTATTGGTCACCGTTTGATGATTTGATAAATAGCGATGAAAAATCCTTAGTCATCTTACAAGAGAAATTTGTTAATTACAAAAGATATTTTGCGCTCATTTTAATTTTCGATACATTTCTTATATTTATGATTTATGTATCAAATTCGCACAAGATCTAATGCACACATATTATCAAGTGAATTGAAACATGAAAAGAAGTGCAGAGTGCACTGACATTTAACCAAATTCCGTTAGAAAGTACTCTTATTGATAACCTGGTAATCATTACCATGTCAATCAATTTATTTTTAATTAAAAATGATTTAAGAATAGCTTTGGAAACCAGACATTATATTGAGATATTTTCGGCCAGATGAATCAGCTCAAGGAGATAATGTCAGGCGCTGAAATGGAGTGAAAAGTGATTGTTATAGTGATTATGATATTGAGATAGATTGTAGTATTTTTATAACCACAACAATCACTTATATTGTTTTCACTCCACTCCAGCGCCTGGCGTGAGCTACCTGAGCTGAATCAGTTGCCTGAAAATAATTCACCATCGTTCAATATAATGTCTGTTGAAAACACTTAAATAATCAAATAAGCGATAAAATTTCTTTACTATTTTTATTTCTCTCTCTTTCCCTCTCTCTCTCTCTATCTCTCTCTCTCTCTCTGTCTTTTGTCATCTTTCTTCCGTCAACGACAAAGAATTTCAAGCGCATAGCGTAAAACATATGGTGTCTAGCGTACAAGCACACGAATGACACACCGCATCAAAACAATTTTGTTTTAGATAAGCATCGATATATCAATATAGAGTATATACATATACTCTACTCACAGAAGACGTCAATTGTAATATTTGTGAACTCTGGTGGTGATTTACTAAATTACCACCATTACAATGTGTGGCATGGTGATTTTTGTATGTATTGTATTTGCTTTGCTGAGCAATATAACTATCGCTCAACGCAGTGTTGGTGGTAATACTGTACAGCGCTGTCACAGCAAAGCAAATACAATACATACAAAAATCACCATGCCGCACATTGTAATGGTGGTAATTTAGTAAATTACTACCAGAGTTCACAAATGTTACAATTGACGTCTTCTGTGAGTACGTTTACCGTTTCAAAACAACAACACCGCCGGCAACCGAATCTTCGAAATGATTCACACGATAAATTTTTGCGGTGCAAATGAATATAGCAAATAGTCCATTGAAACTATAAATTTCTAAGCCATAATATTGAAAAAGTGTTCTTGAATATCCAAATATTTGCGCACGAGAGATGGACAAAACGAAAAATAAGTCAGAATTTTTCCGTGTTTACTTTTTTCATAGATTTGGTTTGTGGTTTGCAAAAAAAATTTCAAATATTTCTATTGTTTCTATTGTAATATTGTTGAATGAATCAATAAATGTGGAATTGTTTGCGCAAATCGATGTATTTCAGGGCGTACATTTTATGAGTTATAAAAAAGAAGAAAAAAACAATAAATTTTTTGAAATTGTTTAAATCGAAATAACCGTCTCCATTGCAATCAACAAGCGTATTTCCCCGTGAGAAGAGGAAGTGTCATAACATGCGTTACATAGCAATGCCAAAAATGTTTCCTTCTATTTTCCATAGCAACGGGACAAGCAATAACAAAACAATTCTTCAATTTGTAAACAAACTTGTTTTTACATTGTTGATGAATGTGTTGTATATATTTCGTTTGAAGATCAAACAGACAAGTGAAAGAAAGGAATATTTGTGTAAAATGAAAAATTGTTGTTTGTGAAAATTTTACAGTTTTGAAAAATGTTGACAGCTGCACAGAAAAATCGTCGTCGGCGTCGACGTCGTCAAAAGCGATCGGTACCAGCCCAAAATACAGTCGATTCAAATCCCATAGATGTGGACGATGATGAGTCTGTCGATGATAAAATCGAAGAGAATGATAAAGAGCGAACATTTTCGCCCAAAGTTAATTCAAAATTCATTAACGAAGATGTGGAAATCGAGACGGCAATGTTATTGAAACATTTAACCAAAGATACTGAATTTACGCTTAAAAAAGAGCGTGCAATTGAGTTTTTCACATCAAATTTATCAGTGGATGACATAAAAGAGGTGGAAAAAATCGACGAACCAAAAAATGTCGATCAAATTGATGTTATGCCATCGCCTGAAATGCCACCGGAAAATTATCAAGATGGACCACAATTGGCACTATCTTATTTGAATGATGAAATTGAAGCGCTTGTCGTGCCATTTGATAAACGAACCACTATTTTATTTGATGATCAACAAATTTACATGCCCAAACTAACATTGCCAAAAGAATTTCCGCTGGACGTCGAAAGCGGTGATGTGAAATTCAAACGAAATTTAATTGAAGAAGGACATTTTTTGAAATCAAAGCCAAACATTTGGACCATGAATCGTGCACTATTTATCAATCGATTGACTGAAGAAGGTGCATTGCATTGGTATGATTTTGATCAGAAAGAAATTCGAAATCTTTGTAATTTAACATTAAGTCGACGACTCATAAAAACATTTTGTGCGGAAAAATTTCATCCCATCGATTATCCACCGAGTAGTGTTTGTCTGGAGTTGGACGCATTTTCAATTCAAGATCGAATTTTAAAAATTCACATCAAACACATTGACTTCGATGTACATCCAATATTTAATAATGAACAAAAATTGGCCAGAGAACTTGAATCGCTGCACGATGAATATATTGCAATGAAACAAAATGATATTCTCAAGAAAATTGAAACGAAATTGAAAATTTTACGCCAACTTCTCGATACGGTGAGAAAAAATAGCAAAAAACAAACAACCGTCGATCATTTGCAAATTCATCGAGACGAATTGAAAGAGTTGCGCTCAACATGGCACATTGAGAGCACAAAATATCGTACGCTTATGAAAAGAATACTTGAAAAATGGGCCGAACTGAAGAAGTCAAGAGATGGAGTATCAGTTCCGAGCACTTCATTGAAATTGATAATTAAAGCACGCAATCCAGATGTTGAGAACGACGAATACGAATGGAGTCAAAAGTTTGAATTAGAACATCATGAAATGATGGAAGAAGCAATGGAATTGTATCGCAAACAAAAAGCCCAACGAAAACTGTATGGCAAACGTGGTTCCAAGTCCGACATTGCCATTCAAAATGATGACCAAGAAAATGCCACCATGATTGTTAAACCAAATGCAAAAAAAATTGAACAAGAACTTTTGGCGATATTTGCCGCTTCAATGCGTCCGCCAGACGAACAAATTATCGATTTTGAACTGGAGAATGTCAATACAGCGACCATGAAAAGTCCACCAAAATACATTGTACGACTGATTCTCGACGATGGCCATTTGGACTTTCCGGAAAGTACAAAATTAAACAATGTCGGACAGGCCAGTTTGAATGCCATTTATTCCATAAAATTTACCACAAGAATTTCCAATCAATTAAAATTTCAGGTGCCATTTGAAAAAATATTTTTTTTTGTGTTTTAATTTCAAATATAATGAAAATCTCTTTGATTTACAGATTTTTGAAAAAACAAACTTGGCCATTCCATGGCGAATTGCTGAGACTCATTACCAAACACCAAATGAAACAGAAACATTTCTACCGACTGTGTTGTCGTCCATTCATTTCGAAAGTCCAAAATATGTTGGTAAAATTGTGTGTTCGATTGGATGGGCATCAACGGATCTTGAACCGGAACGTATTTCAATTGCATCGCAAGCATTATCAAAAGCAACACCCGCTCAAGGTACGGTTGGTCAATGGTATACCGATCAGTTAATTGATCCAATGGATCCCGATAATCGTGTACTTGTTTCGCTAATGGAAAAAACTCAATCAACATCGGTAAAACATCAACCACAACAAGATATGCAATCGAAGCAAAATCTCTTCCGATTAAATGAAGACACATACGCATTTTGTGATCGTGAAAAATTGAATGATAACAAACGAATTGAATTGTTGAATGCACGTTTCAATAGCGATTTGAAGCTGAAAGATTGTAAACTTGTGCCGCATAATGAGGTTGAAATTGAGATTCCAGTCGATTTAAAAATATTCGAAGATATGCTATGGGTCGATCCGATCGATGTGCAACGCTATCAGGGCAAAAAGTATTTGAAACATGTTTACGACATCATTACAAATCATTGTGAAGTAATTAATCGCAGCTATGAGCATCGTGATTTATTGATCGGCGATACGCCACCAACATTATATGGTGCCATCGAAGCATTTACGAATATTTTCAGCCCAAGACGACCACTCAATCCACATCGCAAAACATTGTTTCGTAAATCAAATTTTCACGAGGATCGGGTGAATCGATTTAATATCATAATAAATGTAGTCAGAGCCAGCGGAATACCCTATCGAAATTCAAACGAAGTTATTGTCAATAGACGCACCAGTTTGGGTTCGACAATGCAAAATCGTAAGAATCGACTGCTTTTTGTTTAGAAACAATATCAAAAAGAAAAATTACTTTTATGTTTCAGTTCAACGTCATGCCAATGTAAGACCATTTGTGACCGCCACTTTTCGCGATAAGACATTACGAACATCAACGGTTGATGGATCAAGCCCCACATGGAACGAACAAATTGTTATTCCAATCAAGTGAGATGAGTTCTTTGGCGTTTCGTCAGAACTGTTATTAGCATCGGAGACGTGCGGGCACCAATGACTACTCACACTTGTTCCATATATTTTTTTCAAGTGCCGAACCTAAATACAAGAAAGAGTAGCACTTACAAGAAAAGTGCTCGCACCTCCGCCGGTGCACATTACAGCGCCCGTTTCTATGAAGAAAAAAAAAAAAACATGATTTTCGTTCCAATATTTTCAGTGAGGGAATTAATCAAATCAAGGATTCACTCTGGTTTCACATGTACGATGAACTCATCGAAGACATACCATCGAATGATAATTTTATGACACCGACATCTGAGATTTACCAAAAAATATCCAGTCATTATTTGGGCGAATTATTGATTCCATTCAGTACAATTTATGCCAGCCAAAGGGTATCATTTTACCATCTTACCAATTTTAAGTAAAACGCAGATAAACGATTTGCACACTCTTTCAGATCGAAGGTACATTTGAAATGATGACTCCGTTGATTCTATTGGGTTACACAAAACCAGCGGTGAATTTATCAGATCATGGGCCTGAATCGAATGGCGGTGTGCTTGAAACGCGTCAATCAATTTTAATTTCATTGCTAATCAGTATCGAGCCCATCATTGAAATTACCCACTTTTCCACATCACATTTGGAGTGCATTGAATTGACGGCGATAAAAAATCGTATTGACCTATGGTTGTCCGAAATAGCTGATGAATTTCCACACCGTGCTCAAGATCCTCTAATAAGTTTGGCCAATGGTAAACGGGTCTGTATAACCCGTCTCATTGGTCCCATTGATATTCCATTCGAACGAAATGAAACGTCTGAATATATGATTCGACGGTTTGTCTCATTGATACCGGTACGACCGCACAAAAATGTGTGCACAAAATTGAATGGTGTTTGGTTGACGAATGATGTAAGTAAATTGTAACAAAAACAAAACATCATCAGTAAGTAGAAAAAAATGTTAATAGATCAATGTTTTCTTCCTCATTTCAAACAGCAAATTTTGAATATTTTGATCGCATCGCCAAAGGATTTGGGTGTATTGTTGACATGCTTTTATTTGTCGCTTGGTTTTAATGCATATTTAGTGATGGGATTTGCTATTCCATATGGTGACACAACATTTGTACTGACCAAAGAGAATAATGAATATTTTTTAATCGATCCACATTCGGGACGAAAATGTTCAAGCCGTGATACATTTTGTGCACTGATGAAAGTCTATTGCATTGTTAATCCGAAAAATGTTTGGGCCAATATTCAACGTGAGCAACGAGTTTTTATGCAAAATTTCGATACAAGCCAAACAACGGAATGGCGTGAATTATTCACTAAATCAACACCAGCACCGAATGATTTAGCACATGATCTCACACTTAAATACACTGACAGTTTGGATTGTGGCAATTTGAAGAAATCCATTGAAACGAAAATCATGAAGAAATTCCGAAGTTGGCGCATGGAACGTAAAACCGTTTGGAACAAACGATATACAGAAATAATGTTACAAATTTTAAAAGACCTTGAAGAAGATCAGTGCTTTGGTGTTGAACAAAAAATGTACACACATAAATTAATCGAGAGCACGCAAGCAAAGTACAAAATTAGCGGTTTTCCAATGAATATGCCGTATGTTAGCATTTCAAAAATCATCGAACGAGTCAAAGCCACCGAAATTTATCTAAATTCCGATCAAAAGGTTGAATTTGCACTTGCCGTTCATATTCAATCGTATCCGATGAACATTTTCTCCGTTTGGATTTTTGTGCTGGCTCTCATTCCAATTGCATAAAAACAGCAACAAATTAGATGAAAAATAAGTGCAATTTATTTTAAGAGAAACATACTTTTTAAGCCATTTAAAATGCTTTGTAACTTTATTTGAATAAAAAATCGTTTTGATAGACAAATAAATTGTTAAGAGTATACATTTTTTTTATGTAAATTAAAAGACATTTTGGCATGTCTTTTGACACTCGGCAAGCGAGAAGAAGTTATTTTTGTTTCCACGACAACCACCATAGTTGAATGGAATGCAACGGTTCTGTTGACGATTGAATGCAAATCGATCGTAAACTCCACGGCATGGTCCCACATCAGCTGGCAATGAACACATTTCTATCGAATGACATGAAAAATTCATGTTAGATAGTTTATCATTATTGAGATAAATTTTTCTTCGTTACCTTTAGCTTCGTTGCGACTCATGGTGCATTGTTGGTTTTGAGTACATACTTGCTGTTGATGGAACTGTTTACGTTTTTCACATTCTCCACGTTTTGATTCATCGCCAAGGAACAAGCGTGTACGAATGGTAACACCTTAAAATGGAAAAATACGGTTCAACAAAAATGCTCTTGTGATTTTATTTCACACCATTTTTACCTTCACCGCAAGTTTTGCTACATGGTGACCAATCGCTCCATTGTGTCACTGGACACTGTGGATCCGGCACTTCGATGTCATTTACAGAGCATTCGGGCTGCATACATTTATTTTTTTCGACTAACAAAAGAAAATTTGGTAAATAATTGAAAATTATGTTCAGAGCTGTTATAAGCACCGCAGAGATGCGGCAACTTTTCTTGAAATTTAAAGCTCTTTCTTGTATTCAGATTGTTCGCACCTAATTATATGGAATAAGTGCCAATAACAGCTCTGTAACTGTCAAATTCATCTAATTGACAAATTCAATCGCTTAAAATACCTGTGCTAACATGCGGACACTTCTTACGTCCCGAATTCTCAACAAATGCTCGTGTTCTCATTGAAATACCAATTCCGCATGTGGCCGAACACGGTGACCATTCCGTCCAAGGTGTTGTACGACACACGCCAATACCTTCTCCAGCCGCATCGACATTGGCTGCACTCAAGCCCAAATTTTCTTCACCTTCATCGTCATCCTCCGACCTTTAATGATTGCCAATTGAAAAAGATTCCTTTCTGTTGTTCGGAATGAATTGTCTTACCTGCACTCTGCAATGGCAGCCACGCACATTTCTTTGCTGACCAACTGACGATTGCAATCGGCTGCCCTTGCTTGATTTTCGTTAAGATAGTGTCTAGTTCGGGTTCGAATTCCTTTGCCACACAAGGCCGAGCACGGTGTCCATTGTGTGTATTCAGAAACAGTGCATTCGGCTAAACCAAACAAATAATTACAAACTTGAAATTATTTTAAATTTAACCATTTGCACTTACGTCGTGATGCTTCATCTTCGGTATTTTCGGAAACGTCTAAAACTTGCGATTGTATAAATTGATCGTCACAATTTCGCGGTACTATTTTTGTTTTTCGAATATATAATCGTGCCAATGGAATCATTTCCGATGAATATCGATTGTAAAAAGGTTGACGCGGATCTTCTGGGAACATTGTGGTTATGCGTGTCATTCGTTCACGTGGGAATGTTTCCGAGTTGGGCGACTAAAAATGACAGACACAAGAAAATATTACCTTTTTGCACCAAAAGAAAAATTGGGTCATATGAAAAATGATACCATATAAGTGATGCCATTATCAGTGCCAGCATCCCATGGATATAAATCGATGTCAAGTGAATCTTTCCATGTGCAATCTTTTTGGCATAAATTCAATCCGCTTACGCCGACAACCCAATCGGGTGACGGGCCAAACATTGATACCACTGACATTTTGTGATGAATACGATCAACACGGAAATTGGCCGATGTGTTTGTATTTACATTTGGATACCATAAACCGGCCGCTTTGATAAGTGTACGAAGTCTGGGTCCTTTTGCACGAAGTTCAAAATCCAATTGGCGAACGGAACCAAATTCGGCCATTTGCTTGAAACCATCGGTGGCGATATGATTTTCACCCCAAAATGAAAAATTCGAATCATGCGATGCACCAATCACATCGGAGAAATGTGTTAGCCAAACGGCAAATGGAAAATCACGTGGATGTGTTTCATTCGACCAAATTCCTTCAAATGTCAACTGAAAAAAAATAAAGAAAACTTGATTGTTATTTAAATTTCACACAGCTAAAAAGTTAATAATAAAACCTGATATTTTGCTTCATCACAAGCACAACATTCTTGTGCTACGTCGCCATGGGCTGGTTCACCTTCGCAAATTATTTGCGTAAGCTGTTCACCGTCTGCATACCATGATTGTGATTTCTCATAAACCATTGCCGAAATGGCAACACAACCAGATCCAGACGCTGGTGCGACCCACATGAATTGAACTTCTGACTTTTGTGTTGTGTCAGTCTCTTTAATTGTATTCACACAATCAGCATTAAATTCAGCGGCTGGATCGTCGAATAGTTGAAAACGACCAACGCGACGGGGATTCATTGTTGCGGATCGTGGTTTTAACAGATCAGCACTTACAGCTGAGCGTGCATAAATACGAAATTGTGTAAATTCTTTCGTATATTCGTTATTAACACGCGGTGCCACCAAAAATACTGTTATAAAATCAAAACGAGAAAAACCTTAGAACGATTCGAAAGAAATGAAAGTTTTAAAAATGTTTGTTACCATTATAAATTTTTCCTGATTGATATCCTTTCGGTTGTCCATCAATGAATACACGATATCCACCGTCTCCGCTTTTTTTCATGCTTCGTTTTAGATTTTTGGGCCGGATACAATGGCCTGCATTGCATTCGTTTATGATAACCAACAAAAAGCACAAATTCAATGCAAATTTTAGAATATTTGCCATGATTTTTGAATTCGACGAATCACTTAGAAATTTGAATGAAATTCATACGTTTTTGCCTTCCACAATCAAAATCAAATACTCTCTGAATGACATCAGTATTTTATTCAAAGGAAATTTCATCGCTTTCAATGTGCGATGTGTGTTTTTAGTTTATCAGCGACTCAAGATGACCCATGACCCGAATATCGCACAGTAATAGCCATACAAAGTGATAATTAAGACACATCGTCGTCGAAATAATCGTTGCTTGTGTATCGTAAAAAGTGCATTGCTTCAATAATCGCTGAGTTGACGCTATTCCTATCTATTTTCCAAGAATAACGACAAAGATGCACACAATACATAATATAAAACGTTGTTACACTGTCTTTTTTTTAAAATGATATTCAACATACATACATGACAAAAATAAAAAAAATGTGGTAGGTGACAGTTCAATGACAGCCCGAAACTAGGCAACTTCACTTCAATCGTTTGACACTTTGTATTTGGTGTTTTGGTTACGATGTAACTCTTAAATCACACCGAAACGAAAAGAATTTTGTTTTCTTTTTATCTTCAATCGTCAAAAACAATGCCTGCTTCCATTCGACAAGTGCAACCGATTTGGTCGACCAGCAAAGCCGAAGCACGCCGGCGTGTCATTAAATTATATAAAACTTGGTATCGACAGATTCCCCACATCGGTAAGTGTTTATTGCGTGCTAATAAATGTACCGAAACCAAAAAAAAACTTCAATGGTTCTTATTTTTAGTGGATGACTATAATTTGCCACAAACGACCAGTCAATGCCGCTCTAAATTACATGATGAATTTATGAAACAAAAATATCTCACCGACATTCGTCTAATTGATACGTTAGCGATTAAAAAGCAATTGGAATTGAAGGAGATTTGTTTTATGGAAAAGGACCGATCGCATCTTTTAAATTATTGGAAAAATGAAAAGGGCGAAACACCACAATTTCTGGCCAAATTTTTAGTTGGACAAAATTAATGATGGCAGTTCTGAGAGAGAGAGAGAGAAAAAAAACAACGTTGAAACTATGTCATATATGTGTAAATACTGTAGTAAATTAAGAACTTTTTGATATATATGTTGTGAGCGGTGTTTTTACAGGCGCAACTTTTTTTTTCTTTGGTCGTTAAAATTAGTAGGTAAACGATGATAACAACAGATAAGATTAGATATAATTGCATCGATGTTAAGCAGCAATTGTATTAGCAAAAATCGAGCAAAATAAATGGCAAAAGACACAATAAATTTTGTTTCTATTTAAACACAAACAAGAGATGATAATTTTCTAACGAAATTTTAATAAAATAATATTGACACCAGTCGATTATCGACGGGATTCTTATCAATATGGCATGTCAAAGACCCGATCGAGCAAATATTTTTGAACACATTCTTTTGGAACAATGACATGACACGGTGGAGTATTTTAAATAACAAAAAGAAGTCGATTCGAAAAATATAAAAAGCAAAGTCGTCTGGTATACATAGATATATTGAAAATAGTAGTGTGCAGAGGGTAGGGGTAAGTTGAGGGTGTTCACCCTGGTGTCTGAAATGGATCAAAGAAACAAGATGAAAATTTCCACATTTCATGTGAAAAATGGGTCTTTTTGCTCTTCATCATTGAGTGTCCCGGAGAATCCCGGAACGAAATTCTCGGCAAAGAAATACAACGGAGGATAATACGACCTGACCAATTTCAAGCAATTTATCGTTATTTTGGAGATTATTTAATTCTCAGGATCGTTGCGTAGGTGGATGATGCCGTTAAAACTTGTGAATTCAATGGAAATAATGATTCTCGTTTGTCTCTTAGCAAAGATCGAAAATCATCACTTGCTCATTGAACATTGAACTCTGTTTCTTTACAGAAAGAATTGACTAGCCGTTCAGTACAAAGATGATTTACCTCTATTTATTCCGGATTAATTTAGATGAATCCATCGGATTAATTAGCATGTCTATAAATAAAACAATACAATGAAATTGCCACGTTAAAATATTGTTGACTCTATGAATATGAATGGTATACTTTCAATCAATTAAAGTTGCAAAAACATCGAAGAATGCTTTTCAAATTATTAGATTTTATCGCATTTCAACACACACAAAAAATTTTGGTGTCCACAAAACAACTAATTTAATGTGTTATTTTGGTCAAGTCTTAGTTCATTAAAATTTAAATAAAACAATCAAATATTGAATAAAATATACGCACGAATCACGTACTACCTACGACCTTACATCATACGAAAATAAAATAAAACAAAACAACAAGATACTCATCGATTTTGTGAGATAAATAGCAATTATACACGGAAATCGTAGTGTGACTTGAATGCTCCATTATGCGTTTGCTTAGTGCACTGTGTGTAATGTTTCGACTATAAATCATTAATCTCCTTGTACATATGGTGATCGGTTCGGTCACCGTTTATAGTCAGATATATGATATTTCGAGGGCAACCGTTTCATCATGTTGGAAACGACTTAATTTTTTTTGCTTTCGGCTGTTGTCATTTTTGTTTGTGCGAGCATATGAATTAACGACCGCGCATATGGTTATAATTATATTATATTTGTCTCCTTTTTGGCAATAATTTGCAATGTTAACAATGTGCAATTAAACAAAACGTTTTTACCTGAAAATAGACACTTGACATTCAGTTAATGTACAACGAAAAAATTAATGAAGTCTATAAATGTTGTGTCGCACAATTTACTTGCACAATTTTGTGCCGACACAAAGAGAGAGAGAGAGAAAGAAAGAAAATAAACAAAATAGAACATATATGTAAGTTCGGTCGGTAACTTTTGTTTGATCGAATACTCCAGTTTCATTTTGGAGGTCATGTGAATTGTCGTTTTCAAATACGAAAAGAGAGAAATCATTTTCGGATCGAAATAGACAACAACGAAAAAAATGTAATTGTTATTGTTTTTTTCTAAATTCAGAGAAAATTCACTTGTTTAGCCAAAAATCATCATTTTCTATCAATGAAATTAATTTAGCTATCGAATCAAATCATTGAGAAATCCGAGAAATCAATGCCTCCGACAATTTTGCAAATATTCGATGCAAATTGCATCCCAAATCATGTGTGCGTGTGTGTGTGTGCATGCCTGAACGAAGAGAAACAATAAAGGCATACATTTTCAGAAAGTAATTGATATTCACGAAAAATATTCTGTAAGTGTGTTCGCATCATCTCACGTTCAAATTGGCATGGATGTTGAATTGTTGATACGATATGATTCAAATGGGCTTTTGTACTTGTGTATGATATATACATATATCATATCATGTTGATTTGCTGATCACGTCATTTTTGTGTGAGTTTATATATTCGAAACGGCAAATAATAAAAACAACAACAAAAAAGTACCCAACAGCCACAAATTTGCAATCCGACGGCATTCGCGACACAACACCGACTATAACAACAGAACGAGAGAAAAAAAGCGTCGTCGTCGTAGTCACTGGAGAAAAAAGAAATATATTTCACATACTGAGCAGTAAGCACAACAGTGTATGAGCAGCTGCAACAACAACAACATAAACATCATCGCTTGATGATTCATCGCTTGATCGGTTAATATCCAATGAATTGTATTCAGGCAATGTGTGTTGTTGAAGCGCGCGCGTGAGAGCGTTTCAGTTTCTACTCATATTATTTTATGTTCAATCAGTTCTGATGTTTATAGTGAAGCGTCCACACTTAGTCACTTGACGCGCGTGAATTTTCGAGTATTTCTCTTTTGTAATTCTCCAAAAAAAAACAGTTGAAAAAATCACACCGGTTTTCATTTGGTTGAAAAATATGAATTTTTTTGGTGGGAAAAATACTGTGTGTATCACATTTTAAAAATTGAGCAAAAATCTACGATTCGAAGAGTGATTTATTGTTTCGTCAGTTGTTTACTATTTATTGAATGATAGAGAGCCTCAAATAATCCAAAAAGTCGTTGTTTTAAAACAAATCATCCAATGTTTGGATTTTATTCCAAAAAAAAAGTGAACACAGTTGGTTTTTTGTAGTTCAAATAGAGACAGAGACATATATAAACAACGCAAGCCACGAAAATTGCATTGAAAAGAATAGTCAAAATACTCATACAGTCGTTGGTGCTTAATTTATTTCGATAATTCAAACGGTTTTTAAATTAAGCAAGTTTTTTTTTCGTTTCAATAGAAACGCTTACAAGTCAGTAACTCTTAATAGACAGTGTTAATTTGTGAATATATTGGTGAAATAAATTGTTTGCAATAAAAAAAAATTAAAATGAATTCGACGATAGAATCATCATCAATTGTTGGAATGGCAGCACCACCGCCACCGCCACCTCCTCCACCACCAATGCTCAATGGAATAGAAAATGGACGATCTCAACTATTGGCCGATATTCGCAAGGGATCCACGCTAAAAAAAGCACCAAACTTGAATGATTCAAACCATAATGTACGTATCACATTAAAAAAAACTTCGATCGAAAAGAAAAAAGTTCAATTTCTTTATCTGGCTAGCTCAATATTAAGTCGAATGTTGATAAGGCATTTTTCTTTCAAAGAGGAAATTCCCCCTTTTTTCTAATTATATTTTATTTTACGTAGGAATTATCAGCGAGTGATAAATTGAAGAAGCAAACGCAAGACTTGTTGCAAGCCGAACTGACAAGCACATTGAAACGTCGAAAGCCCATTGTGATTAACGAGCCTCCAAAGTACGAGTATCCCACTTACAATGACAACAACGAAAACAACGCTAATGTTAGCAATAAAAACAATGAGTCATCGCATTCCATCGCAAACACAACCAACGTCACAAAGCCATTGAATGTAAACGCTGTTTTATCGGTTGTGTCCGGCATAAAGATACCAGATGTTCAATATGATGCAAAATCGTCGACTGCATTGAAAACACAATCGAACGAAAAGCCGAAAATAAGTCACGGTAAACCGAATTTTATGATTAATACCAAGGAAATTAAACCAATAAATGGCAACGAATCAACTAGTCTCAAAACGAAAATTAAATCACCTGAAATTAACGAAACGAAAAAATTACATCGTCCTAGTTTCTTTACAAAAACAAACAATCTAACGACCGTCTATAAATCAAGTGCCAAACCCACAGTCGAACCCAATTCTGCTGAGTCGCAAGTTGAAAAATGCAAGTCTATCTTTTTGATAAAGACACAAAATATTGTCGATGATAGCCCATCAAAACCATCACCAAAATTGCAACAGAAAACCGATCTTATTTCGAAATTTGAGAATATTCCGACGACAAAAGGTGCAGATCAACAACTGCCGAATAAAAAAATTACCGAAAATGTTAAGAAATCATCTGTAGACGAAACGAATGGCATTTCATTTGCCAATGTAGCGAATAAGAAGGCTTTGTTCGAACAAAAACCTGAACAAACCACTCCGAAATTAAATGGGCTGAAAAATACAGTAAACAATTCTGAAGTGTCAAGCAAACCAACTGCGGTGGCTCCAATTTTAAATGGAAAATACAGCACATTGAACAGTCCACGTATGATGAATCAAACGAAACCTGGTGTTACAACCGTCACTCTGAATAAAAACGCAACGTACGGTCCATTGGGACGGCCTTTGGTTGCAGCCAACGATCGGGTTGATCATCATTTCGAAAGAACGGTGCACACTGTCAACGAAACTACATCGACCATCAACGGCAAATATGAGACAAAACAATTTGAACAAAAGACCATCGTATCATTTTCGAAGGATTTGCACAGCGCAACAAATAAATATCCCGAACAGATTCGTGTGAAAAAGACAATGGTCACAGAACGTTCGGCAATTCAAGACAATCCATTCCAGAACATCCGTTTTTCTATTAAAACCGATGGCAACGTCATTCCAAAAGCCAAGTGATTTCTTTTTTTTTTATTCTCTTCTCTTTTTTTGTACTTCATCTTTTATTCATTATTCTTTTTATTATTGTTTTGAAATAAATATGTTACATTTTGTTCTTTCAACGAATTTCTTCTTTTTTATTTCTTCTTTATTCAATGCGTATCTCTCAAAAATGTGATTATTACTCATACAGTGTTTACTATGAAATCGATTCGATGTAATAAAACTCTTTGATTTACGGAAATGTTTGAACTATATGAATCATTATTTAAAAAAAAAATCAATGTTTTTATTAGGTTTATTTTTGGTTTTGTATGAAAAAACCACAATATTCGCCCAATACGATCTTCTCAACAAAGAATGTCACCAGCTAACGTTTTGTTTCACCACTACAAATTCGACTCAATCAACATTTCACTTTACTAAAATGGCAGTGAGTTTTTTTCCAGCCCTTTGCAATACAAACAATTGAGCACATTTTATTATATCTGTTCAGAGAGGGATAGAGAAAGAGAGAGAGGCATAGAAAGATATAAAAAAACCCGCAACTTTGTGGTTTCACACTTTTCACGGCAATAAATCATAATTTTAGTCGTTTTGATCGTCAAAGAAATAAACTACAAAATAAAACGATAAAAGCGTTAAAAATCTTCAATGTTGAAATATACAAAGACATTTTGTACAAGAGACTTAAGTTTCTCATTTTATGCAATAATCTTTTCTTTGTTGTCGAACTATCGCTTCCAATTTAATGCATCGATCTTTGAGCAATGTATTCTCTTTGATAATCACGTCCAGTGATTCGTCTTTCTTTTCGATGGCACTTTGTACACGTTTGTGAATGTCCTGAATTTCCTCATCACGTTCTTTGCGCACCGCATCTTTGAAATGTTCCTTTTCCGTCAAAAAGTTGTCACACATCTATTTTAGAAACAACAAAGTCATATTATTTCCAACGCATTATTATTTTTGTTTTCTTCTTCATAAGGAAGATTTCAAAGAGTACATAATAATAATCAAGTGACATCATTTTAAAATTTCACTATCACCTATGTCTCTATAATTCAATTGAATTTGAATGAAACTCACTTTTTGCGAGTGGCCAAGTTGAATTTCTAGTTGATTTACAGTAGCATGCAAATTTTTCACTTCAGCTTCAACTTGAGCCAATTTTGAACGTGTTTCCGTGTACTTTTCACGTGTTTGTCTTTCTGTTCGTTCCATTTCACGTAATTCGTTCTCGTGTTGACTTTTTAATCGGCTATTAGCGACAATGACGAAAAATTGACATTTTTTTTTATTGATTTTTGTTTATGATTTCAGCTTGAAAAAAAAAAACGGTAAGTAAAATATGCCCTATCAGCTTACTTGACTTTCGACTCGAAGTCTTGCTTATGCAGAAGTGTCTCTTCATCAATTTTGGCAACAATTGAATCGATTTGTTTATCACGTTCAGCTCGGCATTGCTGACGAATATTGTTCGACTCTTCAATTTGACGCAATTTAAATGTTGTCTCCTGTTCACGTTTCCAGATTGCAAAATCCGATTCAAATTGCTTGCTAATTGAATCAATTTCACACTGGCGAATAAAAAAATAAATAATGTGTTATTAAATGCAAAAATAATTGAAAAAAAAAAAACAAATAAGGTAAAAAAGTAATGAAGAATGGTTAACGAAGCAAAGATCAAAATTCTGCTCACTTGATTCCGTTTTTCGATCATTCGAACTTTTTCGTTGAACTCTCGATTTAAATGTTCGGCCATTTCTTTTTTATCTTTGAGTAATTTGTCACGTTGCATCTCGAGTTCATGTTCTTTTTGCTGAACTTCTTTGAGCAATCGCTCTTTTTCCGCGGTAAATTCAGTAAGTATGCGATTTTTTGTGTCTTCAAATGTTTTTTGCTCCAATTCCATCTGCTTTTCAAATCTAAAATGACAACAACATTTTTTTTAACACAATTGTGTATGTCAAAAACTTATTTTATTATTCACTTGCCTGTCACGAATGGCATTTCGTTCTTTTTCGATGGCCACTTCACGATCTTTGGCATAAGTTTCTCGAATGCCCATCTCAAGTGACTCGTGTTTTTGTCGTGCCTCTTCAACAGCATTTAGAATTTCCTCCTGATGCTGACGCTTCAATTCGGTCATTTCCTTTTGATGATTACATGTAATTTTGCTTATCTCCTGTTCCAAACCCTTAACCGTAAGCTCCTGCAATAATAAAATAATCAACAGTAGTTGTGCGATTAATGAAGATGATTCGGATAAGTGCTGTTTTTTTCATCTTCATTTTATTTCAAAAGAAATCATTAAAGAAAATCACGTCGATGACATTACCTTGATTTTTTTCGTATTTTCCCGAACCCATCGTTCACGGCGAATTTTCTCAGCGGCCAAAGCTGTTTCTTTAATTCGTTGAATTTCATTTTGTAATTTATGTTCGGCCGCCATCGACTGACTTTCCAAGCGTCGTGTTAGTCCTGATACTTTTTCACACAATGATGCTTTGTCTTTCAGCAACTGAAACGGAACATTTTGTAGGAGAGAGAGAGAGAGAGATCAGATTGAAGTGGACTTTTGCGTTTGGAAAATTGCAACTCAAACACGAATTAAATGTAGTTGAAACTAACTTGTTCAATGAATTCTTGGTGACGTGTTACAATTGTTTCATAATGATTTTTCTGCTCTTTAAGACGTGTCTGTGCCATTTGCTTCTCCATGCGAATCGCTTTTTGATTATCACTGCGGATTTTATCCATGTGCTCCTTTGACAAGTGTATTGCATTCGTAAGTTCATTTGTTCGTAAACTTAAGCCAATTATCTTACGTGCCAATTGTTCATTTGTTAACAACATTAAGTCGCTCAACCTTTGAATTGCACAAATTATGTTGAATGTTGATTATTTTTAATTAAATCACGTTACTGTTTGCTAACACACACGCACACAATCGACTTTTCAACTCACTTTGGTACATTGCTAACGGTATCATTTTCAATGGTATAATCAATATCTGGCTGGAAATCGTCGGGAATCTTTTGCTGTTTAACATTATTTATGGTTCGATGGCAATTGTAATCAACTTCATCCAAGTATTGATAGATTTCTCTGCAAATAAAAAGTTAGATAGTTTTAAACTAAAGATTTAAAGAAATAAATAAAAAATATCCTTAAAATGATAATTTACTTGATTTTATTGGAATGTTCATTCAAATTGGTATTCAACGTGGTTTTTTGTTGTTGAAAACTATCGCCGTTTGCCGATAATGATGGTGCCGATGTGGAACTTTTGATCGGATCTAAACAATAAAATTAAGAAAAAACACAAAAAAAATGCAATCAATTCACTGTTATTTCAGATTTCATTTGAAATTAGCTAATATTTCGCCGCCCAAATTGAACTACCGAATGAAATTTGCATGCGACGACCTTCGAGTTTTTTCAGAACTAGTTCGATTCCGCCACCAATTGAACCATCCATTGATGTATTATCGATTTGATCGTCTAAACTGTAATTGCCCTCATCGTCCGTTTTTGTTGGTGTTTCACGCCATGTTTTCTTATAATCCAAATTTGAACTGCTGCCAAATTTGCCATATTTTCGATAGCTATTCAATCCAGTATCGCTGAATGTATCTTCATGTGTTGACATCCAACTTTCAACTTTATCGATTTGAAATTCGCTTAACTTAATATCGGTGATGCGTTGAAGATGTCCAACAGATTTGGCTTTGGTCAATCGATTCGATGTGGTTGATTTTATGTCAGCGACGGCGGCGGTGGCAGCATTGGTTGTGCTAGTGGTTTGTGCTGATTTTATTTTTCGATTTGGATTCGATGTGATTTTTTTCGTTGTTTTTAACTTAATTGTTGCCGAACCGGGTTTTGATGTGCTGCTGCATGATTTCTGATTCGTGATTTTTAGGTAATTGTTAATGACTGTGCTGGCCGAATCTCGTGTCGGTGATTCGTCCGATGTATTACTAGCTGTAGTGGTTATGGCATTTGTCGTGCCATTGGCGCTTGTTATTTTTGATTTACTCATCAAATTTGAAGTCGAATTATGATTTGGTGATGACCACGAATCACTTCCGCCCGAATGCCATTCGTCTTTTGCCATTTTATCGCTATCATTCATTTCCGTGCGCTGTGAACTGTTCACACCATTTAAATAGTTCGAATAAGTAGTGGCCGTGGTGTTTGTGTTGACATCACCATTTATTTCACACTCATTCCATCTTCGTTCGAGCTCATGTTGTCGATTGATGCTTTCGATTTCACGTTTATATTCTTCGATAATTTTTTCCGATCTATCCTTCGAAATGATCGTATCACCGCTACCATTGCCACCATTCTCATTGTCCTCCGGCAATACATCCAGTCGCATATCTGCTTTGCATCGTAAACTATTGCATTTTAATGCTGAATAGTCTTTGTCATCTGTTAACAAATGACTAGTATCAGTATGTTCTTTTGGTGTGCTCATTCGATGCATCGGTGTTTGATTAAATGTGTGCTTTTTCACATCCATCTCGGTGTCATCGGTGCGACCATCATGGTATTTGCTAAAGTATTCATCTTCGAAATGGACATTTTTCTTTCGAAACGGTTCGTTCAAATCCAAGCTCCGGCTTGTGTCAGTGTCATTGTCAATATCGCTATAATCAATCTCGTATACGTCGTTCTTGCTGAACGAAACACGGCCCGGCAAATCGGTTTTTAGCGTATTAAAGCCGCCGGTTGTTGTAGGTGTGGTGGTGGTGGTGGGTGAAGCCATCGATGCGGGTGGAGTATGAATAGATTTTGTGTCATTTGGTTTTATCTTGCCCTCTATCGTATTCATCGTAGATGATGTGAGTGTGTCCATTTGTTTCTTATCTTTACCGCCATCCGATTGTAATATTGACACTTGTTTTCCACTGCATTTGGCCAACTTGAGCTTATTATTCGAATTGACAGGTGATGATGTTTTCGCTTTTATCACAGTCGTTTTTTGTTTTTGATCCGGTTTACTTTTTAGCCGAATCGTTGCAGATTTTGGCTTAATCGGTGGTGTAACATCGTATATTTCTTCTCCAAATTCATTTTCTGGTCGTTTTAAATTAAAATTTTGGTGGGATATTCGGACTGCATTGTCAGCCGATGGAATTTGTTCGATTTTCGATTCGCATTCAATGTAATTATCAATCTCATCGTCATTTGCTGTATCATTATCATTGTCGACGATCTCTTCAGCAATCGATGATGGGCTATCGTCTGATGTATCATCGCCACTGTTTCTCAATTTTTTTTTCGTCACACTCTCGATTGAACCGTCATCGGCGACTGCATTTGCCGGTGATTGAAGTTTACTCTCTTCACTCGACATCCAAGTATTTCGTTTTATCGGTTCTGCCAACAATAATTTGTATAAACTTGATGAAGATAATGCTCGTTTTTCCTAAAATTCATCATCATTTTCATTATTAACTCATCAATTGGAAAGATTTTTTTTTTAAATCGAATTTCAACTGAAACACTAACCTTTTGACTATTACATATCGATTTATGTGATGACAAATGTGGGCTAATTTTTGATTGATGCACGTTTGTTGATTTTCGCTGATATTTACCGCAATCGGCGGACGCAGCGCGTCGATAAAATTTCGATGGTGTTTGTTGTTTCTGTTGCAAACACTGCAATGAATGCGCACGGGCCAATAATAATTTATTCGTTGCAGCTAATTGAGCGCTCGGTGTAGTCAAAGTGACACTCGCCGAACCTGGACGTTTTATAAATATTGGATAATTAACAGGTATTGCAGCGGTTGCTTTGTCACGCGTTGCTAGGTTAATCTACAAATGAACCACAACAAAGCAAACGGTTGATATTCTGGGTACATGTTTTTTTCTCAGTCTCTTTTTTTGGGGTTTTGAAATGGAATTAATGGATTTTCATTTAGAAAAATGGAAAGCACACAAGCACACACATGCACACACACGCAAATAAGCGGGCCGAAAATATTCAAGCAAACCCACATGCTTAGATGCGAATACACAAGCACAAGCGCGCGCGCTCTTACACAACATGAAACTTTATGAACATGCATTTGTGGGGTATTTTTATGTACACAAATTCATAATCAAATGAGAAAAGAAAAAAAAGACAACAACAACGAGAATTGAAACGATTGAGGTAAGAAATTTACAACAAAAATATACAAACGAAAAGAACAAAACAAACCGAAACTAAAAAATAAATTGTAAACAAAATTCTTATCAACCTGCGATCCATGCAGAGCCAATTCCATGCTACCGCCCGCAACCGCGATTCATCATATTCCGATTCATTTACGCTGAAATTTTTAGATTTATTTAATATCTAACTTATTCTTTATTTTTCAGAGGGGCTATTTTTGTCTCCAATGAATAACGGTTGAAAATTTTTAAATTTGGTACGCTTTTCTATTTCTTCCGCCACAAAATGTGGGAAGGCACTGAAATTTCATATATATATTTTCTCTTCGCCTTCTTCGTTGTAGGTAATTTATAAATGGTCTTAATTTGTATCAAGCGGTTAAACTTTGGTTCTGTACTTCACTTGTTCATTCACAAAATGTCAATTTAAAAACCAAAAATATTCGAATCGAATTCGAACAAATTCCGATAATTCCTTTAAATTGCATCATTTGAATTTGTATAATGATATTCGGTGAATGACATTCGGCAAGTGTATGCAACTTTGATCACAATTTAACGGACATCACTAAAATAAACTCAATATTCAATGTTGGAAGAGTGAAGATGAGATGTGTAAGTGTTGGAAAAGATGATATGGTAAAAGTGAAAAGGCGAAACAACAAACGTTTTACTCTTTCATTGTAAATCAAGTTTTTCAAAATGGTCACTGTTAAACGTTGAATTATGTTTGCGAATTGCCCGAATCAAATGAAATTTAAACAAAAACGAACCTAAAAAAAGACAACACAACAAAACAACAACTATGCAAAAACACAAACGGTTTGGTAAAATGCGTTTGAGTATGTATTTTGGGTGAATTTGTTTGTTTGTTTCGGAAATCTGTCGTTGGCTTCAGCTCTCACGCCACACTCACACTTGTATCGATTTAATAATATTTCATATGAAATGATATGCTTTGGTGTGTACGCGAGCCGATTCGAAAACGGAAACAACAACAATGAATATGCAGGCAGGAACTGAAACGGAAAACACACACACATATATGTATGCAATATTAATGCATACATGAATAAGGAGCTCTTATTCGTACGTCCCCCTCGATATGTGTACGTTTCGATTTATAACACACAACAGTTAACCTTAACACGTTTTCATTCGAATATGTGTGGTTTTTCTCTAACTAATAACTATCGGCGTAAAGGTTTTATTCTATGAAGAACGAAACAAAGAAAAAAAAACACTAAACCACCGAAAATCGCCACTGTCGCTAATGTATACACCAACCGATCACCATAGTTACATTCAAAGGGGAGGGGGGTTCAACGACTGACAAGGAGAAATTATAGATGGAAACCAAACATATAGACATTTCGGTCGATTTGGTTGTTGAGCGCATTTTTAATGTGAAAACAATATAGTCGCTGACATATCGCGGGTCGTTAGCGATCGGTTAATTTTATGGGCGAATATTTACTTTTCCACAGATTTCGACATTGACATGATTTTTCATTTTGACACGGCATATATTTTTTTTCGCCATACATTTTCTATATCATTCGCACTATGTCCGTTTCTTTATATTTCTATAACGCTTCCTCTTTCTTCTCTCTCTCTTCCCTTCTCTCCTTTCGTGTTTATGATATTTTGTTACTTCACACACAGAGCATCGAAAGTGTTTTATTTGCATTTATAAATGCTGATGCAAATTTTTGATTGCACACAACACGAGTCGAAACATGTAACGCAAATAAATCGAACGTTCATTCACACTTTGCCCAATAATAGTCGGTTACGGTTATATTTAGATACCGTGCTTTCGCCGATAGCAATGCGATGAAACTGTGATGCACTTCCTTAACAACCTTAACATTTAAAGAATCGATTAAATTAAAAAAAAACGCATCAACGGTTTAAAGTGATCGACTATTTTAAGCGAGAGACATGAGTCATGTGGCCTGGGGGATAAACATCACTTTTTTTCTTTCCAACTTCAACAACAACGATTTTTTTGAAACTGATATAAAAATGTTTTTCTAAATTAATTAAAACGACTTGTTTGTTATCAATATGATGATCGGCCCAATGGTCTGATTCAAGTGGTGTCCATCCCACAAGTCATCAAAACGACATCGATTGAATTTTATGCACGTCAAACATTAAATTGTTGTTGCAATTTATTTTTATGTGATCGAGAGAGAGAGAAAACGAATCAGTCAACTAGACAAAAGACCGTTTTGAGAAGACTTCCGACGATTCTCAATTTAGATTCGACTTTTTAATAGTTTTCAAAGGTCATCACTTTCTTCAATTATAAACTAAGTTTGAAGCAATTTAAAAGTTTTTTAAGTATTTAAAACACATTTTCAAAAGTGTTGTGAAGAGAAATATACACACATCACCAAGTGAGATTGGATCGCTTAGACTAGTTTTCAAATCATTAAACTCAATTTATGACATTTTGAACTTGAAATGATTCATAAAGCGTTTCATCTAGCAAAAGCATATTTAACTTGTTCAAAGTAATTTAAACTGAATCATGAAACCATGACCATTAAAAACCATTAATTCGAAACAGTCGACTGCGGCGCGGTATTCATTTAAAATACCAAAAAAAAACAAGCTCATAATTTTTCTGATTCCTTAAAACCCGATAAATCTGTTCACACCGCTGTGTTATATGAACATAATAAAATCCATGACCAGTGCGTGCATTGCCAAATGCATTTTTTATTATTGAATATTTTTCCATCATTTTTGTCTCCCGCTTGCCATTTATATTGCCCTTTTTTGTCTATCTCTGGACCAAAGTGTACTACGCAACTGATAACAGTTGAATAATATTATTCAGATCACGGGCTACAAATAGACAAAAGTGGATAAGCGAGAGAGAGAGAGAGAGAGAGAGAAAGAGAGAGAGAGAGAGAGAGAGAGAGACAAAATTCAAACTTTGTCGGCATGAATCACGTTCCATTGCAATGTTAAATGTTATCGTATTGAAAAGGTGAATAAGTTCATACTGTTTATTTTAAATGTCATTTATTTAAAAATAAAATGCGATTTCTTACTTCATTATTATGAGATTGCATAAGAAATTACGATTTTATTACGTCTCATATTGTTCAATGGAAATTATTCCGATTTTTGTTCTCTCATCGGTTGGCCATGACTAAAATATATGTTTATATCGTTGGATATTATAAACAAATTCGCCTGGATTTATGCTTTTTAAACAACCTATCATAAATATGTATAGTCTTCTACCGACTCGCCTTTCTGTCTTCATTGCTTGAATGAAATAAGAGCACATAATCTATTTAATTTGGAAACCGACCAAGATACCGAAAATTGAATTCCGGTCATGATTGAATTGAAATATATGCGGAAAAACACGTACAACATCCAAGCGGTGCAAAATAACATTTAAAAAAATACACACAACGGATAAAAGTCGTGCTGAATAGAGTAGCCCAGAAGCTATGCGAACGCAAATTGAAAATGAACAGAATAAGAAGAAGAAACAACAGCGGCGGCAGCAGTGGAATTGTATGGGTCGTCCTTGAATAGCAAATGTACTCTCACATCATGTATGATGTCATGCTTCACATTTATTATAGGAATTCTCGATGCGGCGCATATATTCAAAGCGAGCGAAAAAGTGAAGTACAAAAAGCATTGTAAAAACGTAATTTGCGGCTGTATCGCCTCTTTATTTATACATTCTTTCATCTCTATACTTTATTATATCTTTTTTTTCGGATGTTATATACATTTGTTCCGTTTGTTTATGATTAAACTACATGACACAGTGTGCATGTGCTGATGTGTGCAATGAGCGATTTATGATTGAATAAATCCAAATTTAATGTTTACTTAAAAAGAAAAGTTGGCGAAGCGACGACATTCGTTTTTGTGTGCGCGATTTTTTTTCTCTTTTTTCCATCAAAAATATTCATTGAATCATATTTGTTCGTTTAATTATTGCATTGGTTTCGCTTGGGAAGATCACAAATGATTTTTGACGACAAATTGATCGAATTTTTGGTGGTGAAAAGATCTCATTGGCAGAAAATGGATTTAAGCCATAAGACACGAAGTTAAAGTGATTTACAAGCAACGAAGAATTTATAAATTTGATTTTCTTCGGTGTGCTCTTCATAATTATAACGACGCATTTGTTGGCGTCTTGAAACTTGTAACGGTTACACGAACAACAAAACAATATCTACGCACCAAAAATACACAATCACAAAATAACAAATGAATGAGCACAAAAATGAAATATGAACTTCGCGCCGAATTCACAACGAAAACAAATGCAATTACGACGAAGAGTGCAAGAGAGAGGAGAAAGAGAGAGAGAGAGAGAGAGAGAGAGAGAGAGAGAACGAACAAAAATCTAAAGTTCGAACGAAGCGATGTTTTTTTTTTTTGGTTATTTTTGTAAGCACATTTCTGTGCATTGACATGGAATTCATAGTTGCTAAAACACTAAAAACAAAAATCGGTATGAGATCGTATTGATCCGTTCAATTGAATTGTCAACGCGAATTCATAATCAATCGCATTTCTCAAATGGAACCAAAATCGTAAATAGTTCGACAAATGAATAAAAAAAACAGCGAAACAAAAACACGCACATTCCATTTGTGCTGAAGTAAGTTAATGAAGTTGAATGAGCCATATTTGTAAGGTGAACCACTTGTGGAACAACGACAAAACAGCATTTTCGTTTTCGATTTTTTTTTTCGTGCATCTGACGCTGATATGGTGACAAAAACTACTTCATCGCGATGTATCATCATAGAAACACTCAAATGTTAATTACAAAATTTAATTGGTTTCATTTAATCGTTAGCGCGCATTCATGTGATGGCATTCATTTCGCCATGGGAATCATTTTATGCACATACATGACTCATCCATAAAATTGATTACTATCGAATATTTGACATGATAATAGTCATAAATGCATATCATCCACAGCAACATCGACTGATGACAAAATATGATATGTACAAGACTCTCTCTCTCTCTCTCTCTCTCTCTCTCTCTCTCTCTCTCTCTCTCTCAACTACATTGAAAAATTCGAATTCCATTTAGAAATAACATGCATATTCGCTGTACGCAACCGTTTTATCTTTATATATGTGCCGTAGGTCATTGCATATCTCAACACACTATAAATATGCGAATTGTGTGTATTATGTAATTGCTCCGGCGACAAAGCATACACCGCAAAACATTTTGAATAGACAATACGTTGGCATACAATGAAGGCGAAATGTGCAAAAAAAGAGAGTGTATTTGCTAAAGAATTTCCTTATGTTAGTTCGTAGGATTTCTGTCGCTCGAGCCCGATGAGCGAACGTCGAAAATACAAACAGCAAAAATTGTAATTTAATACTTGTTCGCTCGTCTCATTCTGGTTTCATATCTTTTCTGCGTCTTTCATTCTATTCACTGCTCATACCAAATCGGTTGCCGTTGCCGCCGCCCTTGCCATCCACCGTTGTCGCACTCACTTCGGAATGGCTTGGATCGTGTGTCATTCGATGTGTGTTGGCTGGCTGGCCGACACTGGCTGTGTATGTTAAGTATTCATATGTGTGTCGGTTGGTCGCCGTGAATGCGCTGGCTGTGAACAACACTGACACCACAATTGCGACACACAAACAGCACATACATTCCGTTGAAGAAAAAACGATGAAGCACACATCGACACATTGCTGCATTACATATGGAATATCATCTTTTCTAGTCATACACACCCAAATAATATCAAACATTTTACAGCATTGGATTAGAACAAAACGCGTGCCCAATACTTTGCTAAATCACATCAAAGTGTCCAACAAAACAGAAAAGTAGTAACAACCGCAAGTATATACATATAAAAAGAAAAAAATAATATAACGCACAAACACATGGAATGCTGATACATTCAAAAGGAACAGCAACAACAATAACGACGACACAAACAGCGAAGCAAATAGCAATTCTCTCTTTCGTTCCTTGTATTGTGTAAAAAAAAGAACACGTAATACCAAAGAACAGAAAACAAACCTATAAAGTATTACACGAGTGTGTTCACTAAGCGCGCGTGTGTGTGTGTGTGGTACACCAACGATAGACGTGAGAGAGAAGATCATATTCAAATCAAACGGATTGTTTTCATTCTGTGTTAAAGCTGTTAGTTTAACGAGTGCGAACGTCGAATATTAACCAAATCAGAGAGATATATATTTTTTTGAGTGCGGTGAGGCTAACGTATATTTTTTTTCAGTTTAGTTGTTTTCGTTGATTTTTCTGTCGATTTTTTTTTTTTTTTGGTGTCATTCTCTACATAACTTTTTTCTATTGTCATTGAGTACGATTTTACCATAAATCAAATGATAGACTTTTTTTTTCGGCCTGAAAATGTCAAACCCAAAAAAAGTTCATAAATATATTATTCGCATGCGAGTAATGAAGAGAAAATCGGTTTAAAAGAGGAAAATGTCGTTTACAATAGAGGATACCAACAAAAAAAAATGCCACAAAAATCGCGCCACAAATAAAATTATCATCAATTCTTTGTGCACTGTTTTTCATCGTGATGTCATTTGAGATTGTCTATGGGAGATGCAATGAAATCAGCATTTAAAAAAAATGACAGTCTGAAGTGAATATCGATTCTTCTTTTTTCGATCGCGTTGTCGCCGTTGTTTTCATGAAAATCAAAATTACTTTGATTGTACACTCGAACAAAAATATATAGTCAAATCGATCTCGACTCTTAAATACACGGTTTAATAGACTGAATAGAACAGATCGAAAGAAGTCAGAAAATAGGAAGAAGAGAATGAATAATAAAGAAGAAGAAAAAAAAGACACGACGGGATAAAGTATTCAAAAATAACATCATGAGTCAAAATAGGTGCTCTTATGTTGCGAAGTGAATCGATGTGAATGCGGAACGACGCAATCGTTTGAACAGTCTTATTGCAAAGCATTCCGGTCATTTTGAATCGCAAAAGAGAAAAAGAAGAAGAAGAAACAAAAAAAAACGCACCGCAAGAATAGAAACAGAATAGTTGCCATTGAATGAACAATAAAAGAAAAACATATTTAACTGATGAAATAATTGCTCATATTCGTTGCTCGGTTGTCAATTTTTATTGTTGTCCTTTACTTTAGCCAATTGCAAAACAGTTTTTGCCAATGTATATCAATTATAATAAGTTTAGAGTGTTAATTAGTTTATGATTTTGAGAGTGTTTTGCACGTTTTTACAAAAATCTTTTTTTTTCCATTGTGTGTGAACAATTTCAGAAAAATTCAAAAAAAGAATAGAAAAAACAAATCAAATCCGTGATTTCATCAACAAAATCGCAGCTGGAAATTAATTGGAATCAACCGTTCAATTTTCTCATCGTTATACGACTGATTTGCCAGAAAAATGTTCAGCTCATTTACAGGTAATGTTGATTTTGCTTGATAAAATGAAAAGAGCGTCTTGCTCAGCTATACATTTACTCTCTCACTCTCTCTCTATCTCTGAGTGTATTTCTCACACACTCTCTCTCTCTTTATTTTCTCAATCGCAAAACAATTCTCTCGATCCGATCGATATATGTAATTAAATTGTAATTTTCTAATAAATTTTTCCGTTGACTTTTTTTTTGTTTAATACGGTCGGTGGCGCATACACTAAATGTAATAAAAACATGGTTTGAAACGAATAAAAAAAACCCGATAACGAAAATGGATGCGCGCGAGCTTGATGAATGTTTGTTGTTGTTTTGCCTATTTTCAATTTTTAAATATATTTGTTCCTCACTCAGTTTTGAATGGATGGGAAAAAAAGCAACCAAACATGAATATTAGATAAGCGTTGGCTGGTTCGTTTTGTTTTCATCTTTCAAAACAAACAATGAAAGAAAATTGTGTATATTTGTGTTCTTTTTTCATTGTTGTTGTTTTTGCAAAAATAACCGATTAAGATTTTAAGTGCGTAGCAAACGGTGGCTGGTGTATGCATGTGGTGTATGTGTACGCTTTAATATACGAAAACAATCGAATATTCCAACAAGAATCTAGCACACTACGTTTATAGAAATTTAACCAATACCATAAGTATTTGACCATGACCTTTAACATGTAGAAGCAACACTTGTGAACTAATCAATAGACAATGTACATTCAGTTGATATTCAATGTGATATAGTTCTCAGACGCCATGGTCTACAGTAAAAAAAAACACAACCCACTTCCAACATGAAGTCAATTTTCCATCTCACAACGAAGAAGAAGAGAGGCCACGGTTAGGCCACATAATATCTTTTGAATGTTTTATTGTTTTTGTTTTAATTAAAAGCCGATACTAGGCCATTCGGTGCGTTTCACTTTTCCCTCCCGATTATCGATAGAGTGTGATTGATCCAACGCAGATGTAGATCACAAATGAATAAAACAAACTGTAAAACCACACACTTCACGTCATTCTGACACTCGCCCAATGCGTGATGTCACTTTCAATGTGCGCCTCGACTGAGACTCCATAGACTGTAGTTTGCTCTCCTGCATTCCCTGTGTGTGTGTATGTATGTCTTCATCTATTTTTATCCGTAAACAATCCAAATTACGAAATGCATGAATCTCTAATCCACTTGAGAAAATTGGGAGATTTTAATTCATTTTTTTATGGAAAGATCGATAGCTCACAATAACAAACAAATACTGTATTTGAAATACAATATGGTTGCTTTGGCAATTATTCACATCGAACAAAAAAAATCTGGATTTTGATTTTTTTTTTATAAAAATTCATATTCAAACAGCTTTTTGCGTCGCATTTGCAATTTATGACGGAAGGAGAAAAATCGTTCAATCTTTTAGTATTATATACATTATATACTATATATGAATGTACAAAGCGTTGGATATGGTGGTGACGTCACGCTTGCCATCGGTTGTTTCATCGTTTTTTTTTTGCGATGTCGCGCATTTTTCGTTGTCTCGTCCAAAAAAAATATTTATAATTTATTCAAATTCAACTCAATGTTAACGATCACTCTGCTCAATGGCCATCGATGAATTAAGATATCATCGGAAATCGAGCATATGTTTCACTTACTATAATTTATGGGTTAACTTTAATTGACCTTTTCTTTTAAAAAAACTCAACATAGATCAATTATAAAGTGTAAAAAAGACGTACACCGAATTGCATGGCATTAATAACGATTTCAAGTGGATAGAAAAGTCTGGATGTGAACGAAAAGGTAGTGGCCAATTCTTTTATGATAATGTTCGGCATTAATGATTAAATTGAAATTGAATAAAAATTAATTTAATTATTTACACACGATGGACATATTTTCATTTTCAAATAATTCTTATCGTCGTCGGTTCACATTTATGACTTTACGTATCAGGTCCCTATCTTATTCTTGTTCACCTTGTCGAACAAAAATTCGGCGTAAATAAAATTGAAAACCAGATAGACGGCATATAAATCGTGTGGTTACTTGTTTACATTTAAATTCAATGAATATTCGTTTGTTTTTCGGTAATTTGTATGTCATTTTTATTTTAACAAAATTGACGTGTTTGATTTTAACATAATTTCAAATTCAAATTTGTCGCAACGGACGATTTGTCGTTTGTTTTTCTACAATTCGGATTAAAACTTTCGCATGCATTCTCACAAAATTAATCCAAAAGAACGAAGTGTTTTTTTTTATTCATTTGTTTCGATGGATTAGACAAACAACTAACAAGCAACTGTTTTCTTTAAATCTCCTTTTTGCTTAACAAAATGGAAAATCGATGTTCGTTGTGAACATTAAATCGATTCACCTTCAAGATATGTGTGAGTATATAAGAGCGTCGAATATTTTCCATTTTCATTTAGACAACACACACAAAAAAAACTGCATAAATAACACATTTGCATTATATTAGAATTTCTCTACACAAAAACTGCCACCAATATTCCTTTCGAAAAATTTGCACTACTGCATTTTCAAGTAGCTAGCTTACATTTGAAATTAGAAATCATTTTTCCACATATTTTTTTTCGCCCGTCTGTCTCTTTTTTTTTCTCGCTACAATGAAATGAAATGTTGGCCGCCTGACTTGATGTGAGATATTAAAGATTGGCTTAGTTTCTGATTTATCTTAAATCTTTAACATCATTGCTTCAAAGGACTGCGGGAAGAAAAAATGCTTAACATTTTCCTCCAGTAATATACGGAAATTGTTTTTACTTTTTCATCTAATCTCAACAATGAAAAATTGACGACGATTAAGATTTCATAAATCGTTAATTTTACGTCAAATTACCATATATTTTCTACATTGTTTCACATCAAGTAAGAGTCTAGACAATACATATATTCTGATTGCACCCCGAATAATATGTTTTTCCCCTTTTTTAAAATGCGAACAACACATGAATTATCAGCAGATCTTTTATCATGCATGTGCATTTTATATAAGATTAATTTAAAGGATTTTTCGTCGAATTTTTCAGCTCTCGTTCATGGAGTTCGAAATTTTTAAGTGTCAGCATGATTTAGATGAGAGCTCAAACAATGAATATGTCACTTTTTATTTGGGGTGACGTGTTAAATTCTTCACACATTGAAGTTAAGAAGCATAAGAATTACTCATTTACTGGAATGAGCATTTTGTGTGTTTGTGTTTATTTTGTTGCTTTCTCGTATAATATGTGTAACATTGCTGCCAGTTAAGCATTTTACGATAATGATGATGATGTATGCGTGTTAGTTTTCATCAATATATTGATTAGTACGCGATGGTGTTCATGACTTGCATTGAATGATGTTTGGAAAAAGTGAGCAAACGGGCAAACATAATCAATTATATCGTTTCTTTGTAGCGTCGCTTCGAAATTTTGGTGAACGAACGGTCAATCTGTTTCGACGTAAGAAAAATAGCGCCGAACAAAATGCCCAAGATTTAGCTAATGAAACCGAAGAAGCTGCAGTCAGTGTGAAAAATGACTTGAATAACGATGCTAATGAAATTGGAGAAAACACAGGTTACTATTTATAATTGTTGTCATTTTCCAAAAAAAAAAACCCACACTCACTGAATACCGAACAAAAAAAAATTCCCCTGATTTTCCAATATAAAAAAAAAACATTGACGCACTCTTGTCTGCATTTTGTGTGTTTGGAATAGAATTAATGATATTCCACACATGAAACGCAACCCGAAAAATGAAAAAATTTACTTTTGAATGAATTGAATGGCAAAAAAAATCGAATGAAAATAGATTGTTGAGGAAAACTGTATTTTCTTGGTATGCTGTAGACAAACTGTTGAAGACGGGCGAATCGGCATGGAATTCAACAAAAGGAGCCGCATCGTCAACATTGAGCACGGTCGCCGATACAACGGAAAAGGTGGCCAATACAGTGGCCGATAAAACGTCATCGATTGTTGGTAGTGTTGCCGAAACAACCAAGGAGACCACTGCTTCAGTGATTGATAATTCATCGAAATTGGCCAAGAGCACCGCTGACAAATCTAGTGAACTGGCCAACAAAGCGTGGGATGGTACCAAAAATGTCGCCAGCGCTGGTTATGAAGGTATTTCTCTATCGATTCAATTACTTTGTGGATTTCATTTTACATTTCTGAACCTTTTGAACGGAGAAGGTTGATTGAATAGCGTCACTTGTATTTTCTTGTTGGAACAAGATATAGTCAAATTTATTTACAATTTCTTTTTATTGCTATTTCAACCTTTGAACATATTCAAAATGTTTCATTTGAAATGAAATCAACAAAATGATAAAATCGAACGTCGAATCTCCAATAAAACTCTTCTAGGCAGCAAAAATCTTGCTTCGAATATTGGAGAAAAAGCTGGCAAAACGACCGATGCCATTGTTGGTGGAACGAAAACAGCTTTGAATACAACAGTTGATACGACGAGCAAAGTTGCTCATAATGTATGGGATACAACCAAGAGTACTACTGCATCATTGGCTGAAGGGACCAAACAAGCTGGCGAAAAAGTATATAATACAGGTGAAGTGATTGTTGGTGGTACCAAGAGTGCTATTAACACGACAATTGAAACTAGCGGAAAAGTGGCTCATGATGCTTATGATCAAACTGGTAAAGCAGTTCATGCCGTTGGCGAAAAAACATCAGAAGTCGCACACAATGTCTGGGACGGAACTAAGCACACGGCTGGATCAATTGCTGATGGCACCAAAAATGCCGCATCGAATGTGTATGATGGCACAAAGAATGCTGCTTCCAATGTTTATGGCGGCACAAAGAACGTTGCTTCCAATGTCTATGATGGCACAAAAACCGCCGCTACCAATGTGTATTCCGCTGGAGCTGAAAAAACTGGACAAGCTTGGGAAGGTATTAAAAGTCGTCAAAGGAAAATGTGACGCTCAGTTTTTTGGTTGTTTTTTTTTT
>NW_022197486.1:7849111-7928913 GCF_009176525.2 Contarinia nasturtii
GGATTTTCCAAGGTTATTTTATTAATTTGGCGGAGATCTTCAAAAAATCTTTCTAATTAAACAACCAAAATATTGACTTTTAAAATGGGAAAAAAATTGAATTGCGACTCACATCGAATTTGAAATTGTAGGCACTAAGAACGTTGCATCAACCATTGGCGAAAAAACATATAATACAGGTGAAGTGATTGTTGGTGGTACCAAGAGTGCTATTAACACGACCATTGAAACTAGCGGAAAAGTAGCTCATGATGCTTATGATCAAACTGGCAAAGCAGTTCACGCCGTTGGCGAAAAGACGTCAGAAGTCGCACACAATGTCTGGGATGGAACTAAGCACACGGCTGAATCGATTGCTGACGGCACGAAAAATGTCGCTTCCAATGTGTATGATGGCACAAAGAACGCCGCTTCGAATGTTTATTCCGCTGGAGCTGAAAAAACTGGACAAGCTTGGGAAGGTATGAACTATTCTTGATGATTCAATTGATTTACGTTTAGATCCAAAATATTGGAACTTAAGCAATAACACGAGCATTGCTTAATTTCGAATGGAAATCATGTAAAATGAAATCAATTAAATCATTTTGAATAAAAACAAAAAAAAACATGGCCTTTTTATAGGCACCAAAGGATTGGCCTCATCAATTGCTTCGACTGGTGCCGAAACAACTGGCAATTTGTTCCGTAAATTCAAAGACACCACGTCGTCGGCATTTGAAAGCACAAAATCGAAAACCGATCAAGTGGCCGATTCAGTATCGGACAAAGCGCAAACAGCTTGGGAAAATACCAAGGATACCACAAAAGAGATTGCTTCCAAATCGAAAAAGAAGACAAATGAAACGTTGAAAGGGGCAGAACAATCGGCTCATTTCTTAGGTAAAAAACATAACGAACAATTGCGATGAGTTAAAATCGAAAATTAATTTTTAATTTTTGCAATGAATACACACCATTATGGTAATAAAGCTAAAGAAACAACGGCTCTTGCAAAAGAGTGTGAAGACAGTGTTGAAGATGCAATCGAAAATATCGGCGACGGAACCGAATCAGCATGGAATCGAACAAAATTAGCAGCTAATGATGCTGGTGAGCTATGAGTTGTGTTATTGATTTTGGTTTGTCCACAAAAAATAGAAAATATTAATCCGTTTTTATTTCTCTGTTGCTGTTTTGAAAAAAAAAAAAAAAATCAAACACATGTCTGTTGTTTGCATAAAAATAAACACAGCACAAACAACTGATGATGCAATAAATGCGGGAGTGACATCAGCAGGTGCTACTTCAAAGGCGCTATTTAAAAAATTCGATTAGATTAAACATATTTATATTGTCTCGTCATATATATATATATATTTCTTGTCTCATTTTTTTTAATGTCAAAACTTTGTTGTTTGAAGAAGAAAAGAAATGAGCAAATCTAACACCAATTTGGAACCAAGAGTCCAATTATTTTTTTATTACTAATATTTGTATGTAATGAACAGAATAAATAACTCATTAAATATATTTCTATGTATATAAATGATATGATTAAAATTGTGATGAATTTCATTGCCGTACAAAAAATTGACACAACGATTTCGAAATGCATCGCTCGATGCGGAAGTCTCGCCTTGATTTGACAAATCGTTCTGCCAATTTCTTTTGTCGAGGTAATGACATTTGAGATAGATATAAATCAACCCTCCACTTCATGAAATGCCGCATATATTCCTGTATCGTCCAATATTTAAAAAAAAAAATGTTTTATTCCAATTGGCTGGATAATTGTTGATGTAAGTGGAAAAACATGCATTGTTTTGATTTCTTGGTTCAATAAATCGTTTACCATCCACAACCGAAAAACGCTTGAACAAAAAAATTATGCACACATCAATAACGAAATTCTCGATTTGATTCAATCGCTTTGGCCGCTAGTCATGTCTTTGGGAAATGATGTTTTCTCTTTTTCTCTCGCTCTCTCATTTCTATGACATTTCAAAAATATCGATTGTATCGAAATTGAAATGTTGATGCTTATTTTCCAAAAAACAACAAACAAAATTCTAACCAACTGGACGTGTCGTGATCTGTCTTTGCCACTAATATTGTATTCGACTAATATATACACCAATTCAACATATGTTATTGTAAATTTTCATTTTCAAGGACTCTTTTTTTATTGCTGCATATATTCAAATTCCTTTGTATATGCTAGACTATTTTTGGGAATCTTTCAGTTGTCATGTATAAATATCACATTT
Organism: Contarinia nasturtii; assembly: GCF_009176525.2. Lineage (NCBI taxonomy): Eukaryota > Metazoa > Arthropoda > Insecta > Diptera > Cecidomyiidae > Contarinia > Contarinia nasturtii. The sequence continues at coordinate 7,851,361 of NW_022197486.1, forward strand.
ACTACTCGCATGATCCATTTTATTTATAACTTTGGATTATTTTTGGACTTAAGTCGCACACTAATTACAATCATTCAAATCACAATGAGATACACTCTTGTAGATTTTGCATGCTCAAATCATGATTAGATCTTTCATACAATTAATTTGGACATGAATTTTCATGTGTGTCCGTTTTTTTTTTCTAATTTCTCAATAATAATTGCAAAATCATTGAATAAATTTTATTTACTAATTCACAATTTTTTTATATGGGATTCATTTGGTTTAGCCGCCTTGAAGAATATCGGCGAAAAAACTAGCAGTCTTTTCGAACGCAAGAAGAAGGAAGTCGAAGATTTGGCCACCGAAAAAGCTACTGAAGCTCAAACTTATGCTGAAGAACAAGCAAAGAAGACCGGCGAAGCTATTGAAGAAACGAAAAATGAGGCGACCAACATTTTTGCAGGCGCAGGTAACATTTTTATTCATTTAATTACCCAGTTTTCGAGGGTTCTGATTACTTCACTCTAAAAAAATTTAATCAATTTTCGAGTTGCTATGGTTTTTAAGTGAATTTCGTGACCACTGAATAGTATTTTTTTCAACAAAATATAAAAAAAATATTTTTTTTTTCTTCAGCTGGTGATGTGAATACATCAATTAATAATGGAGCCGATGCTATGGATAAAACCAAACAGGATTTGAATGCAATGGTCAGCGATGCATCGTCATTGGCTGAAAAGGCCAAAACAACCGGTGGCACTTTGTTTGATCATGCAAAGGGTGCTGCCAATGAAGCTCTCGCTGCTGGCAGCAAAGCTGCTGAAAACATCGTCGATGAAAAATTAAAAGAAGCGGAAAATGTAAGTTTGTCTTCAAACTGATTGTGAAGCAATTCTGAGCATTTTTTTCTTCTCTCAATAGACTTTTGATGCTGGAATGAAATCAATGACCGGTGTGGTTGATCAAAAAATCAAAGAAGCCAATGCTTATGCTGATGCAACACGTGATGATCTTGAAAAGGTACAGTATATTTTCTCCAAATTTTCTTATTATTTGTTTGGTCTAACGCACAACACAAATTACAGAAATTACATGATGCCACTGTCAATGCTCAGAATAATGCCGGTATGGAAGCTGCTAATTTACTCGGAAAACTAAGCCTTACACGACCAACATAAGAAGGATTAAGGTTTATGTATCCGAAGTACCCCGATGCATCTAAAGAAGCTAGCTTATAAGAAGGAATAAAACAAAAACTAAAGTTTTTAAAATGCATTTCTTGCATTTATCGTTGAATGTTTTCTGTGCTTTATGTTATTTGAGCCAAATTGACATCACAAAGTTTAAATGAATGTTAAAACACTACCTTTTAAAGAAAATGCAAAATTTTAATTCTGACAGTCACAGAAATTAAGTAAATATGAATATTATTTTTTAAACAAAAAGTCAACAAATACGATTCAAATTCAGAAAACGGACGGTTTTCATTGAAATTATATTAAATTCTGAAATCTGGTGATTTTTCTTTATTTTTCTCTAATTTCGCAAATCACAGAAAAGTAACAATTCGCATATGTCACATAAAAATATTGGCCGCATTCGATACAATGCCTATCTATCACCAAAATGAAGCTCTTCGGAACATTATTTCAAACGCAAAATTTAATAAGAATCTCAAACATTTTAATTTCGCCACAAAAAAACACAAATTTTTAAATCAATTTTCCAAGATATTTTATTCAGAATAGAATAGGTAGGTGAATTTGAATCAATTTAAATTTTTAATTTCTTATTATAGCACATAAAAACACTTTATGAAGATAATTGAAAAACAATAAAAAAAAACTTGTTATCAGATTGATGTGTAAGATATAAACGCAACGAAATGCCTTTCTTTATATTTGACAAAAGAAAATCTAATTTTGAAAATAAAATAAAATCGGTCGTAAAATTGCATTCAACCAATTTTTTTTGTTCGCCCCATAATAAACACAACAGCAACAACATTTTAATAGGAATCTTTTCACATTCTTGTTTTATAGCAACATTTGCAAGTGCAGAGCTTCTCAATTGCTTCTTTCATGCGAATTAGATAACGAGATTTATTGTGTTGTGAACATGTTGTTGTTTTTGTTGGTATTTTTTTTATGAAATACAAATGTTGCGTATACAATTGTTCCTAAATAAAAGAAAGAAGTGATAACAATTTATTGTGTTGGTCATTTTCTTGTTATTCACAAAAACGTTTTGTAGCCGGAGCCTGCCATCATCATCGCGCATCGCATTTGAAATATCACTTCAACTGTTTGTTTTGCCGTCGTATAAAATGGAGAATGAGAAGGTGTTAATGCGACTGCTTTATTGTGCTGATGTTTGTTTAGCCGCGCGCGGAACGAATACGAATTTCTTGTTAATTGTTGTTAATTTGTTTTTGACTTCAATTCAAACATAGATTTAATGAAATGTACTAAGAAGGGCTTTATATCATGGTGCAACTACCGTGATTTATATTCAGCCACCACGAAACTAATTCTATTCGGTAGCATTCAATTTTTAATCAGCATCTGTTATTTTAAAAAGAACAGCGAATTTTTCACATTCGTCATTGTTACACAAAAAATCAACGATGCATACTCAAGGAGCAAATGTGCTATTTGTCGTTTTTACGAAATTGAATTGAAGTTTCAGGCGATATAAAAGAAAAGAATTACCATCTCACCTCTTTCGTGTGATAGCATCCATCGACCCTTAAGTGAATAAAATTTTCATGAAGTTTCTTACGTTTTTTTTTCACTCACCCCTCCAACACTCCATTATTCTCTTTTTTTACTGATCGGGTGCTGAGAGATTTTCATTTTTATGGAAAATTTCCGTTTTTGTACAACCCTCATTCGGTCTTTTATATTTGTATTTATTTTTTTTTGTTCTCACTCTATAAACTTGACCAATTCTAAGAGATTTTAATTTTAGATAAAATTATATGACTTTTTTTTCGATCCCTCCATTCAAACTCACTTTGCGTGTAACACATTGTTTGAGGAACTCGTTCGCGCTACCGAAAAGTAATTTATAGATAAATTAAAATGATGATGAAAGTCATTTTCAACGCACACACACATTATCACAAACCTATCCGATACAGTATCAACGTGTTCTGGTCGTGGTCGTCATGATAAACCCAAAATATTGAAGTACATCAAAAAAAAAATTCCAATCAGTGTCACTGTTCGATATAGAATTTCTGTCATTGCGTCCCAGAAAATTCACCAAACCATGAACACAAAAATTTATTGCCTTTACTCTCTCGCCAGCTCTCTGGAAAATACACGATTTTTAAATTAACAAGTTATTCTTATTTCATTTGATACGATACAAAATAATGAACAGGACAACAAATTATCGAGTTATTGATTTTATTTGAAACGAAAAGAAAAAATTCTTAGGTTAACAACGAATTTTATCTAATAAAAACATTAGCCATCGTTTTGAGTCTTCTGAAGAAATTTTGGCGCTAGCTTCACCATAAATATCGCCCCTGACGGTGCTGTTAGTACAATTGCCAATACGCTAATGACTAACACAATATTTGCCAACTCATAATATTCCGGAAGTTCTCTATATCGAACCATATCCAAAGCAACTGGTGCGAGAGCTGCCTGTGAATATGTGACGAAGAAGAAACAGTTTCAATGAAGGAAATACAATGCTAAAGATTTTTTTTTTCACTTTTGTTGCGTTAAAAATTCACTTTTGTTGCGTTAAAAATTCACATAAAGTATGTGACACTTGTCTGTATGTTTCTGCAGTGCAAACGGCGATAAAATAAAAACAGCAGCACAAATGACGTTAGCTGTGTTGAAACAAAAAGTAGCAAGTATTGACTAGTTTTCAAGTACCTGAACTGTTGCTTTGGGAAATCCTGAAATCGTTATGTACAAGCGTTCCTTCCAATTTAGATCGGCTCCAAAGGTGAGGGCATAAGACAAAAGCAGACGACACTATTTTATCACATACATCAAATATATTAGAGTAATGATAACGATGAAAATCGAACGAACACTGGAAGAGTTCACCATATCGAGAATAACTTGGTGGTATGACTTTATAAAGTAATGCAGACAAAAAAAGCACTTGAAATTCGTAAACTGAATGATTGAAAAGTTGGTTTCAAAAATGCTCCACTCAATCGATATAAGTCAGTATTGTTTTCGGTATGGAAACTATTCAGTGTAAAAATAGACTTACCAAAGAGCCAATAATAACGATTAATATGCCGTAACCAACAAGTTGAGCATCAAGTTTTCGAAACAACACTTCCTTTCCAATTAAAGCGAACGAAATTGGTTTCACAAACTTCCACAGCAAATTCAGTTTGTCCAGTACGTCAACCTGTACCAAAAATATCCGAACGATAAAAACAAACACCGTCGACAACAGAGTTGAAATGGTTAGATGGTTGGGATGAGAGTGTTAGTACAAATCCAAATAAATCCAAAAGGGTGCTATATTTGTGAAGTGTTTGGCAATTTAATCATATATTAAGCAAATAAGCAAACAAATGAATCGATCCAAATGAAATAGTTCGGTTGTGCAATGGTCCAATTTTCAATAAATCACGTACCAACACACACAAACACACACACCGGTCGAGATAGATAAGGATGAATATACATTTTTCTTGTTATTTGAAAAAGAGATTACACATTACGTTTCTTATGTGCTTTGGCTTCTGCCAAGTGCGACCGCAAACACACGCCAATACCATGCAACCCAACGCACCAGCCGACGTGAAACCAAGGTATCGGCTGCCAGTAACTGACAGAATACCACCGAAAACCATCATCGTAAACCGTAGCCCATTCGCATATTTCTGTGTCATGAAAATGGTAAACAAAATAATAGCAAAACGGTCAATTGACATAGGTTCAAGGAGAGACTCAGGATTTTTTTTTGTAGCCAAAAATACATTTCGTCATTTATGTTTACAGCAATTTGGAGTCTATAAGGAATATTCGAGGGGATGTGGGTGGAATTTATTACCGATTTTTCCGATGGCAACAATTTGCTAACCACTAAACCGTACACAAATCCATAAACAATGCCAATCGCAATGCCAACTGGCCCTTGTAATAATTGGTGGTGCAGTGGCCCTATTGTCAAAAAGAAAAAAAGAAAAGAAAAGAATCGTTCACATTTGCTGAATACATATATTGATTGAGGTGAAAACAAAAAATGTTGATTTTGATAATCAAGCGTAGTTTTCAATATAGTCAAATTTCAATTTACCTGTTGAAAATATAATGCCGAGAATAACATTGAAACAAAATATCGACAAAACATCATTGATTGTTGTAACGGCAATAATAATTGTGTGAATGCCTTTGTAGAGACCGAGTTTTTCAACTTTCAACCATAATACAATGTCGATGACAACATTTGGTGATACGGCCGTTACAATAAAACTGTATTTCGTTGAAATGAGAGAAATTTGTTGGAAAAAGTCATTTTCATAAAAACGAAATTCACTGCTATCAATTTGTATAGTAATATAGACTCATTATTGTCATGATAATTCTGTTTTTAACATGCACACACACACACAGTGAGAAGCGAGAAAAAAAATGTCGCAGCGGGAATCCATTGATTGACAACAAAGCGAGATGTCAACACACATCAATGGAGACGAATGAAAAAAGCACTAATCAATTACCCAAGCAAGAAACTCCATAGAAATGGCATTGCAAGTACATATTTGGCGATAACAGCGATGATAAGTACCTCTCCAACCGTTGGTAGAATGGATAAACGTAACACAGGCCATAATTTCTGCACGAGCGCTTTCAATTCGATTCCCATTCCAGCCAGCAGCATTATATTAACCAATGCCAAATCTCTGTAAAGAATTTTATTTAATTTTTTTTTATTTCTTTTTTCCATCTCTTGTTAAGATTTGAATATAAGTGTAAAGAAGATGAATTCAAAATGTAAATGTGATGTTACCGAAAAAATGCCTCAAGTTGTGTGTAACCATAGAAATTGGCTTGTCCTAAATTTGCATAGAGCATGCCAAATCCAATCATTCCGAGCATTTCGGGCCAACTTAATAGTCGCAATACAATGCCACACATTTGACCTCCAACGAATAAAATGGCCATTCGCGTTGGTGGCGATGTTAATGTTATGTAGTTGGGCAGTAGTATTGTACCAAGTATCCATAATATGATGCCGATACCGAGTAGTGCCACTTGCTGTGATATTTCTGACCAGTTCCGTACTAAATATCTCCAACTAGTTTTGAATCAATTCAACTCAAAAATGCTATGCAGGTGCAATACACATACACAACAGACAAAATAAATTGTCAAACCGGCTTACCATTTCGGCGCGCTATTATCGACATTTGATTCGTCTTCTTTGGAATGCGGTTGTTCACTGGTCGATGCCAATTCCAAACTCACCGATGGCACACTCACATCATTAATGCTCACTGATTGAAAACGGACACGAAAAATATAATAATAATAATGCATGATGAATTAGAAATAAATGAATGTAAATAATTTAATAATTGAAATTCAAACGTGTGGTACATTGAATAACAATACAATGTATACATAAAATATCAAAAATGTAAACAATTCATAGTTCAACAATTTCGAATGTGTTCAACAATAGCAGCGAAAACATAGAAAATCTCTTGAATTGCATCGAATTTCATACGGGTGTGAACCATTTCAACATTTAATATCTAAATGGTATTTTTGGTTTGGTTTATCAAATGTTTGATGTTGTTGTTGTTGTTTTTTGATGGTTTGTGAAAATCACGCTCATTCTAGATGTGGTGTTTGACTGAGGAATTAAAATTTATGCACCGAGTTATATACAACAACAGGATAAAATGAATCATTGAATGTCCATTTTTGTCATCATATGATTTCAATTTGTGTTAATTAACGCCGTAAAATAGTTTTGCGGGCATATTTCAATAAATTAGTAATTTGTACTGAACATGTTAATTTGATGGCATAGTAAATTTGATTGCGACAATACATTTATCGATGTATTTGCTCCGCAACACATCTATATCATGCCACGCAACGTCTGTCGTTTGCGTTTTTGATTTGTTGCAGCCGTTGCTGTCGTCTCTGCTGCGCTCATTGTTGCCGTTTCATTTTTCGATTTATTATTAATCACTTCTATGGAAGAACATTAATTTGATAAGATCAAATGACAGAAGCATTGAGATATTTGTTTTGGATATCAATTTTGTGTGAGCAAAAGTCTCATTTACATCAAATGGCAATTATTAAATTCATTACATCCTTGATACAGCCAATTTAATCAAATCGATATTTTCCTTCTCATGTCTCACGTTCGCTCTGTTTGTTTGACATTATAATCATCACGCCATTTGTTAGCACATTTGTGCACGTGTTAAATTAAACTATGAATTCTTTATTTCAGTTTTTGTGTTCCACTTACTTGTGTGCTTGATGATTTTTCGGTTTTATTATGAAAATGTTGGATTCTAAATGAAGTAACCGAATGTTCTGAAGTGTATTTAAAGTGTTTTCATCACTTTGCAAAATAAATTAACAAATTTAAATGAATAATCAGCCAATTGGCTGTCTCAAGAGAACAATCAGTTGATAATGATAAAAATGAATGCGACGATGTATAACACACATTTGCCTACTCACTAAAACATTAATGAAAACAGATGAAATTTCGATTTTTTTTATTTTGCTTGTGGTGAGAGAGTGAAACTGTCAATTTCTACGTCAGATATGCTAGTTCAGACGGTGTGAACGAGCTTAGCGTAGAACAAATATATATACTATCGGCCGTTCCTATTCCTATATGAGCGTGTATGGGTGATTGGTTTGATGTAATGGTATTCGAATATCAAAATCGCATGCTCAGCCTCATCATGTGTTTTTTTTTTTTGGCTGCATACTAATTCGTCGGGATCGCTGAGTCGCGCCATATATCAAACACATTGCTCACAATTACAACAGTTTGCTGTTGATATTTTTATACAGCATGCGTTCGATTTCCCAGCAGCAGCACACGTTCACGTAATGCAAACGGTCACTAAAATCTCACATTCAAACAGTGTTCGGAATGAGAATTCAGTTCATGATCGAATAGCATTGCGACAAAATCACCAACTACAAATCATGTCATTAAAGATGCTCCCAATGGTACCATTTCTGTGTATCGTATTTGGCCGATCAATCACAAAATACTGTCACAACAAAATAATGTTTGTACACTCTCTTCGGCTATGTGTGTATATGAACGTGTTTGGCGTTTTTTTTTTTTTGTTTATTCCCTTTTTTTGCAATGAGCGTGCACATTTAATGTGTATGCCTTCTTTCGATGTGATAGATGGGAATCGTTTTCACTTCAACTTGTTTTGTCAACACAATTTCCAACATTTTAATAATTAGACATGAAATGTGGTTTCGACGGTGTACAAACACGATTCTTGTTAGATATGTTGCAATTTTTTTTGGTCGTTTTTTTTTTCGTATGGTTGTTGTCTGCAATCATTTATCTACAATTCTTTTTGCACATGGAAAACCATAACAAAACACATCAAAAAATGAACGTGGAAAGAAGAGAAAGGTAGAAAAATATTGAAACGCTCGTAAAGGTTGAATTGGATTTTGTCAAAGGTCTGTCTCATTTCGTGACCATTTGCAATGTTTAAACATGAAATGTGGTTTTCTTTCGAAAAAAAAACCACAGTATTTTGTATGAAATTGGTGTAAATAAAAATATTCGTTCAATGTTCATGTGAAACAAACAGCGTTCACCAATCGAGAGCGAAACAAACAGCAGCCTTTTTTTAGCTCCCCATTTATCGTACAATGAAATCTAATCCATGGTTAGCTTGAAATTTAATTAAAGATTGCATTTTTGTTGGCAAAAAAAATGTGAAAAAATGCTCAAAAAAAAGTATATATAACAAATGCCAAAGACAATGGCACTTGAGTTGACGTTGATGTTATTATGGTTTTTATCATCGTAATACTTTTTATTCACTCCGAGATGGCTGAGATGAAAATGTTATTCAAGGCACATCGATGTGATGGGACAATAAATGAACTGATGGCTAAGTGAGTGGTATCGTGCATTTCTTGTTTTGCCATGTATGAACTGAAAGGATGTATCGGTTGTTGTTTTTTTGTGTGTGTGTCTCTCTCTGTGTTGTTTATGTATCGACAGCTTTGCAACCACACACAACCTGACCATCAACCACCGTGCATATGGCAAACAAAACAAATATCCACTTTGGAAAATTGTTGAATTGTTGTACTTGAAATTGGTTCCCGTTTTTCACTCATTTCCCAAATCGTTTTTCAGCGGTGTGTACTATTGATGCAAAGAGGTATAATGTTTATACAAAATATTAACGATATCGGTATATAACCGTGCACCGTTCTTTCTATTAACTTTTAAAATCGAACGTGGAGCGCGAAAAAAATATGTGAAACGATTCAATAACAACAACAAAAAAAGGTAGTATAGATACTATAGTGAACGAAAAGCACATACATCCATTTGCTCGCGCACACACAGGATTTTAGTTAAACGCGCACCAATCCACATGTACTGAGAATCCAAAACACACTGTGGAAACCGGTTTTTGAATCCAAGTTCGACGTTTGTTGTATCAGTGGCAAACAGCAAATTGCTGAGGACGGATGTTCTTTCTTACCGAACACACACATCCTCTTTTCATTCAAGTTTATCTGCAAGTCTCATTGAAGTTTCGATAAAGTTTAAGTTTTTCTTTTTGCGTTGAAAACACGAACAAAAAATTACGTCAAAAACACGAACATTCATATATTTTCTCAACAAGTGAAAGTTTATACCGTTTTATTTCGATCAAGAGATGAAAATTACATCCGTGAATTAAATTGTGCGATTAATTTTAATTACATTTAATTAAATAAAATATCGATAAAAAAAATTATTGACATTTTTAAAAGTGATTAAAACCGATTCCGTTTTTTTTTATTTGCGGTGAAAACGAACAAAAAATTCGAGAGAAAAATAAATATCAATTTGAGTGGAAATAAATTGAATTGGTATTTTGTGACATGATAAACTTTATAGTCAATGACATTTTTACAAAATAACCGAAAAAAAGGATGTATGTTTTGAACTGATATTTAAGCAAAAAAAAATTGAGTGTGTTTACTTTATTGCATATATTATCCAATCGAAGAATAATACCTTCAGTCCAATTATGAATTGAGTGATGCCATTTCTCTTTTTAACCATTTATTTCGCTTGCTAACGTAATTTGAAACAAATAACTTTATTAAAAATATAAACTCTAAACTTCGTGTCGCATTCAGAAAAGTGTGAATTTCATGATTGGTGCTTCTGAGCGTAAAGAAGTTGAATAAAAATTGAAGAGTAGAATTAAAAAAAAAAAAAACGGTGAACAATTCTTTTGTTCAGCATGAATGATAATCGATATATTCGCGTATTTCAAGTCGATTTAAAAAATTAATTTTTCAAATTCCAAACGAAAGCGTATGAGATACACTTGGAAGAAATGATCATGGTTGATTGAAAATTCTTGTGTGATAAAAAACATGATTTAACATTGGAGACGGGAAAAAAAAGCTTTTCGTAAATTTCAAACGTTTTGCCAAAGTCAAACGAAAAATGTCTTTTTTTTCTGTGTCTCGCGTGTCTTTCTCTATTGTTGATTTTGAATTTATGATAGCAATCATGGTGCATGTTCCTGATCTCTGTCTCGCACTCTTTTTCGGTTGCGTTTCATTTGTTTATTATTCTCATGCCAGCACACCAACGCCGAAAGAGAAAGAGAGAGGGATGGAAAGAAAATGAGAATGAAAAAAAAAAATCGCAGTCGCTCAAGCATTTTGTGATATTAAACATACACACATACGAATACATTTCCATGGAAATTTATTTCATCCGTATGAAAATGCCATACAAAATTAACGTAAAAAATAAGAATAAAATGCTCGTTGTTGCCTTTGAAATATAGAGAATTGAAGACGATACACTCACACACGCACATCACTACCAAAAAAGTTTGCTTAAATTCGATGGAAATACAGCGACGAAAAAAAATGCGATCGACAAAAGAAAAACGATACGAAACAGAAACGTCGAAGGTCCTTGGCAGAGAAAAAATGTTTTATTTTCGAGATGTAATTTTTCTCATTTCTTTATCGTCATGTTCGATGAGAATAGGCTGCATGCCTCAAAGATAAGGGATGAGATGCGAAAATTCGCACGTTGAGGTGTGTAAAGTGTGTTTTGGTGTCAGTCATAACACACAGACAACGAATTAAAAATGTGTTTGATGCTATCAAAAAATTTGCATATGCTAACAGGGACTATTTTTGGTCGAACAACTGCCGCATAATCCTTAGCATAGTGTATGTGTTCAGATTTCACCTGTTGTATCCCAGAAATTGTTGGAATTATTTTACTTTAAAACAATGTTAAATTGTCTGAAATGGTTGAAATGTCCCAAACCTCTGACGCATATAAATTGTAAATTGCAATGATGTATTCGGAAAGACCTTAAGCGGCAACCGAAATTCTCGTTAAACTTAGAAAATTGTATATTCATCGAAGTAAAATCTGTTTTAATGTTCTTAACATACAGGTTTTATTTGTTGTTTCTGTGTGTACGGTTATTTTGTTCCCTTCCTTATTTCGTGTTTTGTTGATTTTTTTTATTCTCTGCTCGAATATTGTGTGTTCATTTGGTGTGGTGCCAGTGTGCCATTTGTTCTACTTTGGCACTCTTATTATTTTGTCGTTCATTATTTTTCATGTGTAATTTGACACGGTGCGTTAAATGTATGTTTGATCGAAGTGGCAACGAAGAGAGAGAAAGAAAGAGAATGAATACAAAGTTGAGGTGTTTTGTGTTTTCGTGTCTTCTGCTGCTTACATTTAAACACACTTCGAAACAGCCAAAATTGGAACAAAGTATCAAATATTAAACCTTGGCTCACCATCACCACTTCCACCATCCACCTTTAGACCAACGAACTTTCATTTTCACGCTCTCGGTTTCTACTTCATATTTGTTCATCGCAAAAAGACAGAAATACAAAAATGCGAAACATATTCATTACATTAATCGTCATTTGCCAAAATCATATTATTTGAAAGGTAGCGTCGAACCGAACGCCACGTTACAACGAAATACGTTTGATTAGCTTTATTCTCGTCAGCTCTTACTCTCTCTCTCTCGTTCATACTGATTTGCGTTCAAACAAACATTCCAAACCATCCAATGGAATTTTATCAAATATATACGCAATTTAATAAGAATACAAAATATAATTTATATGCACATGTAGAATGAATTCGGCTCCATATTTCGGCTTAGATCTTTGCAAGAATGAGACACACGTCAAGTGAATGGATACAACAAAGAAAAACCGACGCACACACACACCATCACATACCAACAAATGTAATTTATTTAAAAAAAAACACAATGGAACAAATGAACATTTGAATTTGCGATATGAGCGCAAATAAAATCGTAAAAAAGAAACGGGCGGCGTTTAGTTCAAATTCAAAATGAACAAATCGTTTCCTCTGGATTACTTGTTGTTTTTATATTTTTTTGTTCTTTACATGCCGTTCGGTGTGTAGTTCTTCACTTGATTCGTACAATTCGATAGCATGCGTGTGTGTGTGTGTGTGTGTGTGTGTTAGGTGTATTGACATTCATTTTGCATATGGTTTGGGGCTGGCGTCAACAATTCCAAAACTTTAAATACCTGACTATGTCAATTACGACAAAAGAAAAACAACCATGAAATGAAACAAAATTGGCATTTTCATCATGTTTATGTGAGCCAAACATGTGACAATTAACATGATATCAACAAAATATTTTCACTATATTTGTTTCACCAATTTTAGTTTCCGTTTTTGCCAAAAAATCATTTCAAACTGCAACACATGCTTGTTCTATTACAAAATTATAGATTTCATGCTCGTATTATCCCTATAAATGTCACATACTTATTTAATGAGTCTCATAATAATCGGCATTGTTCGACGGTGGTTGTGATGGTGTTGGCTATATATTCGGCATGTGTCTGCATTACTATGCGCTATGTTATATGTATGTTGGTGTCGCACACATGATGAGATTACGACAAAAGCACCGCAAAATGCTGCTATTAAGCTGGTAAGCTGTTAGCCACAAGGCATTGATAACATATTTAATGCAGCAACAAAATTCCGTTACCATTTATTTTGACGACTTCTTATTCTTATTTTCTTTCTCACCCTCTCTATCTTCCCCTCTGTCTTCATCTCTTTCACAACAACTCTATATATACATTTCATTTTTTCCATTAATATTAAACTTTTGTTATGCAAATTAAATTTGAAACGCAACGATTTCGATCTTATTACAATTCATCTCTCTCTTGTACATTCCATTTTTCGGTCTTTCTCGGTTCGGTACAGGATTACATCCACTTCAAATGAGAGAGAGAGCGAAAAAATATACCCACAAATAGTATGCGTCTTTTGATGTGAAATGATAATCGTGATTCGTGAATAAAAAAGTCTACTTATTTCATAAAATTTCCATTGACAACGAAAAAAAATCCCGTTTCATTTCAAATAAAATTGATTCGTCTTATGATTCACGGTGGCAAATGCAAATGGATTTTACGTTGTGTAAAAATCCGTGCAAAATTTTCATTTGATATGCTCAATCATTATTAAATTCACTGAGCGGCAAACACCATTACACGCGCAATTCTGAAATGAATACGCCAAGCCGAATTGTCAGGATAAGAGAGTGTGTGTGTGTGTACGAGACAAAGAATGCTCGTTCATAAAAATCAAATTAGGAACTAAGTCGAACACTTGCCCAAGCTTAAGTGCGCTTAAGATAGAAAAGAATGCAAAGAAGAAGAAAAAAAACCATGTGTACAAATCATGTAATCAGCAATTAACCAAAGAGTCATAAAATGGAATCAGCTGTAACTTTATTAGCCGTCAGTAAATCGCAAAAAAGCATAAGAATCAAATAAATTCACGTCAACATATAAAGAAAACAATGTATTTGATCCAGAGAATGGGAGATAGAGTGATGGTATTGAAAAGGTTTCAGAGAGGTCATGGTTTGAATTTCATTAGGCAATGGTTGAGATTTGTTTGCACACCACAACGAAGATGGTCAAGAAAATGTTCATTACTGCATGTGCACATGAGCATGACACCCATGACATTCCACTCGAATTCATTACGTTAGTCTAATCATTTTTAGTGCTTTACTCTCGTAAACATCAAGCACATAAAACACTGGAAAAATTGTAAGTGATAACGCAAAAAAAAATGAAAACAAAAGCACCATGAACCAAAATCACCTTCTCTCAACAATGTTGTACACGGATATCTTTTATATATATGAGTAAATCTGCTGGAATGTCCATTCTCGAATTTTGATTAAAAAGAATTTATATGCAGTTTTTTTTCTTAATCCGTGTGAGATGGAAACTGACTTTGACACGCAACATTGCAATATCCATCGCCGCAGCAGTTACTGAAACAAGAGGAAAAACTCCGCATGAACACACTTGGGAATTAGTAAACCGAATTTGTAGCAACGTAGCGTGAAAATTACCGATACACTGGTTCACACTTCACACACTTGACGTACACATAACAAATTTTTATTGAAATTTGATAAGAAATGATGTGTTGGGGAGAAGGGGAAGTTGAGGATGAATTCAACACAATTTCTTCGAGAAAATTTGCGGTATTCGTTTAACATGGGTATGATCATGCTTTTCACCGCACACTGATTCAACATTTCGTTGGGTTTATTAAGCGGAAACTAACATTAAGCAAAATCTATTAGTAATGCGAAGCATCAAATGAGATTTAATCCGTACAATTTATTTCTGGAAAATCGAAAATATTCACCGACTGTGAATTGAAGAGAAAAAAATTTCAACAAGAATTACTGCAGCACGTTCAGTAACGGATTTCTTCGAAAAATCGACATCAAAAAGATTTTGTATTTTCCAAATCATTTTTTGATTTTGAGCAGAAAATTTACAGAGAATGACATTTTTCGGATGGAATTTCCGTCAAATTATTCTCTTTTGGTGATTTTATATGCGAAACTTTATGTAAAATTCAACAGTTTAATGTACTAAGCAGAGAAAGAACAGCTACACAAATTCACTCATGACAGCTGTTTATGTTTGATGTCTCTATGCTGAATTCTGAGATTTATGTGAGCTATAGCATAAAGCAACTTTTTTGTTCAATTTTTATGTCAACCATATTCACATCCTTTAAATCTAACCCCTTCGGCAAGCGTTGAGTATTCTTTTGATTTGCTAGAATTTTTGATGGACAGATGCAACCTCCCGACCGTGTCCATGTATGATTTACAATGTATTATTGCCTATACCCGGACAATTGAATGGGGTAGAATAAAAACTACTTCTCGAAAAATGTTTAAACACGAAACCTAAAAAAAACTTTCAATGAAAAGTGAATCAATTTTTTTTCATCCAATTGAAGTGAACCAAAAAAAATTTGTTCAATAAAAGTGAACCCAAAAAAAAAATTCATTTTAGTGTATTTTACACTGAAAAAACCGAGTGAAATTTGTTTTTTGGTTCACTTTTATTGAACAAAATTTTCTTGATTCACTTCAATTGGACAAAAAAAAATTGATTCACTTTTTATTGAAATTTTTTTTAGGTTTCGTTTTAAAATAGCAATTTTTCGAGAAGTAGTTTTTATTCTACCCCATTCAATTGTATCAATAAAAATAGCTTTTAATTATCAATTTTCGCGAACAACTACATTGTCTAACATTTGAATTCAAATATTCTCCTGACCACTTATTTGATGTGAATTGTTTGGTAGATCCATATTACAGCGACTAATTTTGGTGTATTGCAATTGGTGTATTGCGCTATGAATGAATGATTTAATTAACTGTTCGATACAAATTAAACAAAATATGTTAATGAGGACTATCATAAATTGTATATTTGTGGTTGATACTAAACCACACGTATACCAATCGCAATTGACAACCGATTGATCGTCAAATCAATCAAATTCCATTCGATGACATGCATAGCAATGGTGCTGCACCACTGGTGCATCTGTGACACATTTATTATACAAATGTATCATTTTCGAATGACCTTAATTTGTTTAAATATTTGGTTTTAATTTTGTTTAAAAGAACATTTTTTTGCTGTACCATTACTATTTCCAAATAATTTATTCAAATGCAAAAAATATATATTTCATTGCTGGCATAATGAAATTTATGAAGATTGGAAATATGTATTATTGTGACAGAATTTCACCCTATGGAATCTATATAAATATTTCGAATATTTTTGTCACTCGTGCAGACTGCCGCCCAAAACGATAACATTTCTTCATACATCAACCGAAAATCAAATATGTATAATAGAGTTGAGAATTTTATTTAATCGGAATTGTTGATGAATATTTGCGCACAAAATAATGTTCAAACAATTAACATTCGCATTTCTTGAACGTTTTCAACCGATTCGTTTCGAGAGAATACTTTTACATTGAATCAATAAATTTATAAACAATTTTAATACCGAATAATTAATTATAAACTTAAGTCATACCTTCTTCACAGCTATCACTAATGCGTTCGTATTGAGTGCGTTTTGATTTTGTAAAATATTTATACATTGCTTTAAACGATTTTTTTAAATAAATGGAATTGTAGTTATTTCATAAATTGGATTACTTTTTGTACGGTACAAAAATGTGAATCTCAATCACAGAATATATCAAAATAAAACTCAATCACACAACACAAGCCACCAAAAAACTATCGCATGATATTGACGTATTATCATCAATTACATTTGAATGACTGATTGTTGTCATTCGAATTGATTGTTGGTATCAGTTGAAGTTTTGTTATCGTTTTTTGAATTACATTTTCCTTGGACTGTGATAATAAATTTTTATCGAGAATCGAATCGTTCGTAGCACTTTTTTTTTCTTTTTGTGGCCGGCCGTTCGTTCGTAGAAAATGAAATATTCGCGATTCTATGAAGTTTCTGGTCTCGTGACTGCAGCCATGTTATCAGTCATGACAAAAGCCACAATTTTCGCCCTCTTATCAGTGAGCCGCAAATTGCAAAAATACAAAATCAAGCCAGTGGAAATAAGGAAACCAAAAGACGTTCTTCGAATACCTCCTCGAAGTTGATTTTGATGATCGGTGTAAAACTTTGACTCTGAAGAGATACTTATGAGAAAAATGCTTATTTTCAATTCGAACGCTGTAGTGGGATCCGTGTATTTGGTATTAGAATATGAAATTGTTGTATGCATTGTAGAAATTATCGATCAGTGATTCCTATTAAATACATCCCATGGCATATAACGACGAATCGCAATGAGTAGTTTTCT
Source organism: Contarinia nasturtii (assembly GCF_009176525.2). Taxonomy (NCBI): domain Eukaryota; kingdom Metazoa; phylum Arthropoda; class Insecta; order Diptera; family Cecidomyiidae; genus Contarinia; species Contarinia nasturtii. The sequence goes on from NW_022197486.1 coordinate 7,868,830, forward strand.
GGATGTGAAATAGAAAAAGTCAGTGAATCGAAAAATGGATATAGAGAATAAAATAGATTGGTATTACGGTTGCGACGATTTGGTTAGATTCTTGAAAAGTTTTCTAATGAGATTTAAATTAAAATTTCACAATATCCTCCGCAATGTTTCACAACCGCATTTTGAATACATTAAAAGTTTAAGTAGTTTACGCTCACAAACTGCGTTTAATATTAATGTAGCGCTAAATATTCCATGTAATTACTTCGGATTCTCTATAGATGAATTTTGATTTCGCAGGTGTTCGTTTTTCGTGGCGAATAGTTTACCAGTGAAATGTCATCAGTTGTTTCATTCCTTTTGTGCGTTGATTCTACTACCTGCTGCTTTATTTTTCATTTAAGTTTGTTATCATTTTCATTGCTTCAAAAAAATGTTCTTCATCCGTTTATTTGCCATCGTCACCTTTTCATCAAAATTGATGCAGATTACAAATTTATACATATGTATTTGTACATTATCGTGCAGAAGTTTTAGGCCACGATTTTCATACATCGAATGATTTTCATTGGAGTTTACTTAGTGTGAAATATCAACATTTTTTGAATGTAGTCCCAATTTATAGAGGATGTAAAACACTAAACTCATGACCATGGCGAATATCTTATGTGTGCAAATCAACGAAATTTTTTGTACGATAGTGTATGCAAAATGTATAATCGAAATGTTTTCGCATTCGAATTTTTCTGTTTGAGTGCCTTGCTTAAACCGTTAGCTTGAAAATTAGTTGGCATGGAGATGTCCTGTGAGATGCATTAAAAATGATTTAGATACTGACGACTTTCATAATGGCCTTAACTCTTCTATTAAATGTTTCACGTACCGCTCATAATTCGTGAGTTTTCCAAATTCATTTTGGCATAAAAAAAAGAAATATGTCCCCTGAAACGGTAGCTATGACGAAAAAAAGGGAAATGCATACCACGTTTATTGCTTCAAATATTCATGGGTTGCTTTTTTCCAGTGTTTTTGTTTTGTTCCGATGTGTTTTTTTAGTATTTTTGTTTTGCTTCCATTCATATTTTTCGACGAAAAACAAACTTCGGACCAAATCATAAAACGAAAACGAAAATTAAATTTACAAATGGCTGCATTACGAAGAGCATGCAATATATGTTTGTTCAATGTACGAAATATTATCCATATAAATTTATTTATTCTTTCGTCGTTCTCTCTTTCTCTCTTTTGGCGCACAGCAAAAGAAAGTTGACAAACAAATCAAAACAACTTCAAATCCATATCATTTCAACACATTTGCTTGATATATTGAATTCGTTGTGCTCAACACATGTACAAAATACCAACGATTTTGATGAAACCACATTCAAATTGCTATATGTCAATCGTTTCCTGTATGCGAAAGAGAGAGAGAGAGAGAGAGAGATTGTGTGTTATTTGTGTGTCGACATATCGATTTATTTATTGTGAAAACGCTTAGCGAACACAAATTGCGCAATTACATGTCCACTTATGGGAATGCCTTTCATATTGTATAGATTTTAAGTTTAACATTGGCAATAATATAAATTCAAGTTTCATTGAATGGAGGGGTTGTATGCTGAGCATTTCCAATTTCCTCGTCGAAACAAAGCCGCGAAAATGTCTACGATGCAAAATCCGTTATTCTTCGAATACTTTCATCAAACGATATTCAAATAACAATCACATTTGATTTATTTTCGAGCATTTATATTGACAAATTAATTTGGAAAATACATTTTCATATAAATTATGCCACATTGTAAATTGGTTTTTGTCCAATACCAAATCATATTCATTATAAATGTATTCATTATAGCTGAAGGTGCAAAAACTTTGAATGAATAGATAGAACTATGCGTTGTGAAACCACCAACATTGTTACGAAAGCGAATTGATTTGCAAACAAATGCTACTGCTTTTATCAATTATTTTATACTATATGTTGGAACAATGTTCAATAAGAGAAGATTTTTAAGCAGGCAAATTAGATGCAATATCACATACATAATATGCAACAATTTCTAACTGACGGCTGCTTTCTTGATGCGGCTCAGTTTAGTTCAAACTCAATAAAAGCATCTTGAACAATAACCAAAGTTAGTTTATATAAGTTTTGACTGAAAACTTTGTATTTTAACTTGTGATTTTCTTCGCTTTCACTCTCCTCCGCATCTATCATGCAAGGCAAAATATGAATGTGAACGATGTTCCAGCCCCAATTCAACCTCAGTCGATTGATTTGCAAGTTAAAATGAACAAAAAACACTTTACGAGCTGAAGAGAGTGAAACAAAAATATTAAAAACTATTTGATTGATTTTGACTTTGGCGCTGTAGATTTATTGCATATAAAAAAAGCTTTTTGTTAACTTTTTAACTCTTTCAATTTGTTTTTGTTCGATGAGAAGAACTTCCTATTTGAAAACTCAAAATGACAAATAACATGGAAATGCTGAGAGTACCGTTCAATATTTATTGACGTCGAACATCTTACGCTGTTCCTCATAAACAAATAACACATCAGCTTTTTTTCTTCTTCAATCGACCGTACTTGAGTGCAAAAATAATACTTCGCCGATGAAAAATCTTCGGTGACTTTTCATTGTTTTTTTTTGTGTTTACCAATTGTTATATAATGTGGTTTGAATCGGAAACAAATAGATAATTCGAACAAAATTCGTTCGGGATTGACATTTGGTGTTTGAACTGTTGCAAGTCGAACGAATAGCAATTGGTTTGATTGTGTGATAATGTATGATGATCAGAAGTTAGTGAAGCCAAAAAGTGTTAAATGGTCTAAGAGAAATAACAAATATCGGAAAAAATTCCAAACAAGAAGCAGATGCTTTCTTTCTCTCTCGTTTTTCAATTTCCAAAGTAAAATGGTTCAATTTCTGTGTCCACATCCAAATAAAATTAATGTTTTTGGCAATTTTTCTCTAAGGAGTAAAACGACAAATGGTCAACCGACCGCCCGCATTGCTTCGATAACTACAATTCATCTCTGTTAAAACTAATGACAAACAATTCATTGAGGCGCATTTGCAACTAAACAGAATGTGAACCACAACACACACACATTCCCATATACATACAGAACGACATTTAGTTGAATGAAAATAAAGCATAACTAGAGTAATCAGCTTTCGTGTTTGACTCGATGTTACTGTGTATGTGTTTACTCAAAATGTTCAAAAGTATTCAACAGCCGAAACGAAATGAGTTCTGAGAACTGTTAACAACATGCTGCTGGTATCTATATGAAATGTATTGATGTTGAAGCTATTTTTCAATGATTGTGAACCGATTTTGAAAAGTGGTAACATTCTGACGTGTTTCGAAAGTTTCACTTGGGGAACACAAATAGTTTTGTCTATTTTATTTCCAAAATTGTGCATGTTGAAAATTAATTATTCTGATGGTATGACATGTTGACAATGCACTTTGTATCGAGAATGGCATGACTTCGTTAAAAAAATGGACAACCAAAGAGAAAATAAAATTGGTAAAGATTTATCGAATTGTTAATGTGATTTGTTTCTTTTATTTCCAGCAATTAAAAATGCAGGTGGTGCAAATAAATGTTTCTGCTACATATTGATGAGATGTGGTACAAAAATGATTGATACATAGTTGAGTGTGCGATAGTATACTGAGTAAATGAAAGTCTCAACAAAAATAAGAAGAAGAAAAAAAAATTGAGCGTGTGAGTTAAGAAAAATCGAGTAGAATTGTAGATAAACTATGAATCTACAAGAACTGTATATCTTAATCAAACCAATCAATATCGATTTTGTTGGTGTTCAAGTGTAAATTGAATTGAGTGCTAGAGAAAAGTTATTGTCGGTGTTGAGGTGAACTAGTGCGTGTGTGTCTGTGTGTGTGCGTATCGAAATGTCGCAAATGGAGGCGAGTGACGGTGAAACGGTTGTTGATAATGATGAAACGGTGAATGTGATTCATACAAATCGATGCATGCATCTAACGCTTCGAATTCTATTCTCAACACCGGGACTTTGTGTCTTAGTTGTGCTGTATTCATTGATGGGAGCGGCAATATTTCCATTTTTCGAGTCACCGCTCGAACTTCACAATATGGCTGTCATCAAAAGTCGAGAAGAATGCTTGCGTGAATTATGGACAATTACCGGTAAGTGATTGAATGAAGAAGAAAAAAAAACTTGTTCATCAGCAGAATTTGTAATCAAACAGTTTTGGTCGATGCATTTTTCGGTACACATTTTTGCTCTTGTGAATTGGCAGACGGTATCCGCTGTAATGAACTCGGATTAATGTAGCAATAAGTTTGCATTAGAATGATGATGGAGAGTATCGATGATAAATAATATCATATCCGATGGTTGTTTCGGTAAAAGTAGCTCATTGAAGACATATCATCATAATTTTCAATTAATAATATGTCATAATGAATGAAATACAATGAATAAATTGATGTCCATATATTAGATCGATTCCGGACTCACATTCATCTGGCTCATTGTTCATTGGTCTTTAGTTTGCTAATGCTGGGTATAATAAATGTGCATAAAATATGAGCGATTCGCTTTTTCTCTCATCCCATCCATTTCCACTATTCATCGATCCGATTTTTTTCGTTTTTTTTTCGCTTACAACTTAATCCTATATGTTTATAGAATCGATAAGTGGTTGCCTAATGCAATAGATTTGATCATTGACCATCTTTTATATGCTCAATGTGATGACTTTTAAACTTTGTACATTAATAGCAGCGATGCCAATCTGCCCGACCTTCAAACTTCGACATTATTTTCGGGCGAGTTGCTGTACCCCCCATAAAACTAAGTAAATTGAACCTGGTCGAATCATATGTGTATTTTCCCAAAGTTGTATGATTATATTTTAATATAGCTGCGATACGTGACATTTGGCACACATGCAGAAATTAGGTTCATCAAATATGAAAACACTATTTATCTGAGGTATTAGCTCATTTTCGTACATCATACAATGGTAGTATAGCTGTAGTAACAGTAGCAGCAGCAGGCACAGTATCTCTATAAACCATATGTATCGTACAAAGACTTTGAGGACATTGCCATTAGAACCACATTTCACTTTGGCAAGCATGTGGAAATAAGCCAAGCACATTCAGTACACATACACAAATAGTTTCGAAGACAAATATATTGTACGCAATGTTATAAATGTCCACAGATGACATTTATAATGAATAATCATCATCATCTCTCATCTCTTCTTAACGGTGCTGCTTTTACCGTCTTGTTTTGATGAAAAATAATTTTCATTAAGTCGTTCACTCGTTGATCATGTTAATCGATTCAGAAGGAAATTTTTCATTTGATAGTAATCTGCTTAGTGGTTCCAATTATCGACTTTTCATCACACCCAAGAAAAATAGAATTCAACGATATTTCATGTTAGCTTGTGTGACATACGAAGGAAACACATTGGCCGAAATTCTTATAGTATGCTCATTTTTTTTTTGTTTGCTGTCTCAGGATGTCAAAAATTAAAAACGATTGTTTTCTTTAATTGAGCTTGAGCAATTATACTAAATTCAGTGAACGAAAAGTGACTCACATCTAAAATGACATTTGGTTGGCTTCCCGGAAAATACAAATCGTTTAATGCGCTTTGTGTATTCGTTTGTTTTACGAAATAGAATAAGCTGCATTAAGTTGGAAACGTATAAATGCTATAATCATACACAAACATTGTCATATCATTCTGGACAGTATGAAATATATATATTTTCGATGGTTTATTCCTATTTGCTTTCTCTACTGGAAAGTCTCAAGTTGAAACCGTTAATTCAAAAATGAAATACAGAAAATAATAATTGGCCACGGCAATTGTTTTCCGAAATTTAATCAAAAGAATATTGCAATACAGGTCAAAAGTTTAAATTCAATTAAAATGGACGTTTTTCGATTTTGCAATTGTTTTTCTTCAAATTGATTCCAATAATATTTCGTTTTATTGCTTCAAGTTGAAAAAAAAAAGTTGAAAAGGGGGTTTTGCTTCGGTTCGGATCAAAAATCGATTAGGGAAAAATTTCAGTCCAAAAGACCCTAGGAAATCGAGTGAAGAGGTCCTCGATTTCAAGCGGGTAACACACCATCAGGATGGAGTGTAATCGAACTCAGACTCAGATAGTCAGAAAGTATGAATATCAATTGCATTTCCAAACACCAATTTTTGCATCGATGTATTAACAAAGGCCTATATTAGTGGGCAAATGTCAAGTGTTTTTCTCGAAATATATTCCGTTTTTGAACACAAATTCTATGAAAACAATGAGTGACAAGTTGTCATTTACAACTGAGCTAATTTTCGGAAGATTTTCATATAGTTTACAAAAGTTCTTTTTGGTCATACATAAAATTCACCTCAAAGCAAACCGAAAAAAGTGCTCATGAATAAATTCCATCATCAGCTAAAACAATTTTGTCCATTGAATTGATTATTTCGCGTAAATTCAATCAAAGAGAGACGATCAATGCGGTGTTGTATATTCCAGATAAATTGAATTTCGAATTTTCATTGAAATGGTATGAATTAAATTGCTTAATTAGAATGTTTTCGTTTCAATTATTCCTATTAAATTCTCGAGCACATTCAATAATCCACACAATAATTAAATCAAATCGAATTTACATGAAAACAAAACGGAAATTTTGCATTTTATATGTCAGCGCATCAGTACAGGAAAATATTTTGTGTGTTGAATGTACAGGAGCATATAAAAAATGGTATGTAATACAAGTGCACGTATGTTGCAGTGGTCACATTCAGACCGTATTCATGGTTTCAAGCATTGTGCGCATTTAAATCGTAAATTCATCGCCAATTTCTGAACATTTTAACAATTGTGCACATGATATGCACATGAATATTGAATGAAACTAATTTGTTGTTTTGTCTGTTTTGCAGAGCGTTTAAATGTGTTGTATGAACGGAATTGGACAATGCTGGTGCACGAACAATTGCGACGCTTTGAAGGTTCCATTATAAAAGCAACCAAAGGGGGCTTAAGCGAAGCAATGGGCGACCGTTTACCACGATGGACATTCACCGAAGCGCTTTTATACTCCATAACATTGATCACGACAATTGGTAATTTTAAATAATCCCCAATCCCAGAAATCATATGCATCGCTTGCAGTTGACGGCAGTTGTTTTTTTTCCCTCTTTTTTTACAAATCCTTTTGTTTGTTTTTTCTTTCAAATACACATTTAATACGGAATCGAAGATAAATGAGAAGTGATTTTTGTATTGTAAACATCAGACTTCAAATTTAAATTTGCACACATAGAGACGCGACTATCGATTTTTTTTGTTCTGTCCCATAGTCGACGAACGACACAGGTCTCAATTTAACATACACGCGTAAATTGATAATGTGAAATTGAAGCCCGAATCAACGGAAGAATACTATACTAAAACTAATCCGATAATCTTTTCGTTATTTTGTCCCCGTCTCTTTACTCGAAACACTATTGGCTGGTCCGGAGTTTATTAAATTGAACATTGACCGTATACAGAGGTTCGATGACCCTTCTGCAACTGCAACTCATATTAATCGAAATAAAGTAGACAGCATTATATATATATATATATCGATATATCCTTAGTCTACCATACAATACGTATGGCTTTATTATTTCATTTTCAGTGTTTCACATTTCGCATTGCGACAGAATAAGATATGTTTAAGTGAAAATTCGTTTCGAATTACACTCATACAATTGTCGAATTGTTTGATAAGTTTCATTCATTCCGACACCGAGTTCGTTTACAAGGGTGCATCAAAATCATACCGGAAATGTATTCGTGTCATGGACTTTATCTGTGCCCAATACAACCGTAAAAATCCTTCCAATCAATTGGGTCTTGAGCCAAATGATAGATGAGAAACCATCATATGTACGAACCCATTCAGTCGTCCATATCTTTTCATACGGATGCAAGCGAGAGAGCATGATGAACAAATATATCGGATTAAATACGGCATGCAAATATATCTTTTCATCGATTATTATTCAAACAGCGAATCGATTTAAGCAGCAATTCGATCTCGATTTCTCAAGCGGCATCTTCCAAAAACCACAATGTGCATGTCTCTCTTCCACTCTCTTTTTATCCTTCTGTCTCCGTGTATCATCTTTTTTTCGTATGCATTTCTCTCTTTCTCTATCATCTCGCACCGTGTCTCGTGCACATCTTCTGAAATTCAAAACTATCGAACGTAGAATTATCATTGTGTGTTGTGTGTGAAAAGTTTTCAAAACCGATATTTGATTCGTTACACGAAATCAAATTACATTTTCAACATGAGAAATGTGTGCAGATTAGACTCGTTTTATTCATTCATTTTATTATTATCACCGAACATGGCACCACAGATGAATATTTAGAAGTCTTGTCAATTGTATTTTGAACACATTGTATACGTCACACACACACACACACACTCAACTTCCCATTTTATCATTTATTCTCATATATTCAATTGAATTGAATTGAATTTAACGTTGAATAACTGGAGCGCTTTGAATTTTTATACGTTTCATCCGAATCCCAAACCGTGTAAACATAATAGATCAAAATTACAACCGACAACAAAAGTTTATTGAATTTCAAGGGACTCTTTCATACATTACATTTTACCGGAAAATCGAATGGATCAGGTGCAAAAGCGTTCATTTTTACCGAGAAAAAACACTTTTCAAATAATACCATTGAGTCACATTGTCTTATTTCGGTACATTCACCGACTTTTCACATTTTGAAAATCGAATTTTATTATTGGGTACAAACTATTCAATATTTAACAATGGAAAAGAGTTGTAAACACTCATATAGATATGTTTTTTCTCTGGGATGGCATAAAATGTTTTATAAATACGGTAAAATCTTTTTAGGCTATGGAAGCTTAACCCCGAAAACGGTTGAAGGAAAAATCGTAACGATGATGTATGCCTTGATTGGTGTACCGTTAATGTTGATGTGTTTATCAAATTTGGGACGAGTTTTGGCCGAATCGGTGAGACAAACTTACGCAAGACTTTGCATTCGACAATCAGAACATCAAAAATGTCCCACCGAAGACATTGACGATCAAGACCCATATGGTGGACACACCTATCAGTCGGCCGATGATAAAAATGAGGTATTAAATTTATACATTAGTTATTAGAATGAAAATTAGGCACATCTTTCTTATGTTAGGCAAAAATATTTTAAGGTAATGAACATTTGATTAATAAAATGATAATAATGTTTCCAGATCCAAAATTGTCATTTATGTCAATACAATGATATTTCAAAAGAATCACCTATGTACAGAGCTAACGATCGAAATGGTATACATCTGTGTTTTTTTTGTTTAATTTAATTAAATTTTAATGAAGTCGAGGTGATATTCTGCGCACGGAATCATTCATTTTGCTCCTTAAGAAAATCGAAAATTTGGAGTCCCATTAATAGAGTCTTAGACTTGTTTAGAGGGGTTTAATCGCGACCCTCACTCAGACAGAGCTGTTATAGGCACCGCGGAAGTGCGGACAAGTGCTGCTCAATCTTTTGAATATAAGAGCGGCACTTGAAAATTCATATGAAATAAGTGCGCCCCCTCCGTAACATTCAACCGCGCTTAAAAACAAGCGCTTCGTATGCTATGTTTGTACTGTGTACCAACGCTCTTACTTTTTCTTAAACATAAAGTATATGGATAAGTACAGAAATAAGAGCAAGCGCTTGTTTTTACGCGCGGTTGTATGTTACGGGATTCACTAGTCTCCTGTGCCAATAAAAATTCTCGGACCATCTATTTTATGATATGTACAATGATTCTGTGCACAGAATACCATTGCTTAGAGATGAAAGTAAATATTGTGCAATTTCGTAAACAGGTGCATATCATCTCATATCGAATTCACCCACCAAATCCATTTTAACAAATTCTCAACATTCATCGCCACAACGGATGGCCATGGCTTCAGATCATCCGTTAAATCAACAGCCAACAAATCTACCAATTGGATCGCCGCATAAAAGTTACGTAATGCTACCATTGCGAGCCATTAAAGATTCACCAAATCATCAACTTATTCAAATTCAACATTCAAATCTGGACAACTATTGCCGTAAGTTATTCTATATTCACTTTGAAATTATTACAAATATTTTAATTTGCTTCATACTTGGTGATAAGCTGCTTCTTCACATTTAAATATAGAACTGGAAAATATTACGCTAGACTTTGTTCTCATTAGAAAATCGAGCTTTCATTTCCTTTTGCTATAATTTGTCAACAGCAATTATGAAATGTTTTTTTTTCCTTCAAAGTTTATATATTTCAAAAAAAGTGACTTGATTATTTAATTCGAATGTTATCAATGGTGTTTTATTGCAGTAAGTCGACTTCAGTATCACTTTCAACCGACTACAACTGGTCCACATGCAATTTTTATGCAAAAAGATACAAACGGAGAGCATTATATGGTACCACCGACGCAATCGAATCCATTGTATGTGCCATCTTCGAATCCGTGCCAATCCACGATGCCAGCCCAACAACAGCATCATCATCAACAGCAACAACAACAGCAGCATCATCCGCAACAACAATTTCATGTGCTTCGTTTGCAAGGCAATCCGCCAAATTCTCAAAACAATGAACATCGCAGCAACAACCAGACAATGCATATCAAACAACTCCATACAGCCACTGTTCATGGTAAGCATTCATTGCCTTTCATTCATTTCCTTTATTTCTTCTGACCGTTTTGCCCATTGTTCAATGCAAAAAAGTCGTAAAAAACAAAACTTGTTTATTATTTTGCATTTTATTGTATTATAAAATGCGTATACATTCGAATGAAACACATAAATCCAACATAATTAAATGATGGTTAATTTGAGAATTTTGTTACGTACAATTTTTGTTTATCATCATTATTAAACATCGACATCAAACAACAATTGTTTACAACAATGAATAAACGACCACATAAAATACGTACATAGGACTGGGCCGAAGCAAATTTTTGCCAAAACCATTACCTCAAGAAATAAATATGCTGCTCTCGGAATGTGATATAGGTTGTTATCCAGACGCTAGTGAAAAATCACCGTCAACAGCATCAATTACAGCAACAACAACACCAACACCAAAAAATGTCGATGCAAAATCAGAAAACTTACAACACACAGCTGCTGCTGTCGGTTGTGTTGATAGCCGTAATGCAAATAATCTAGACACATCATTAGATGACGATGATGACGACGATAACCGAATTGGGTGAGTATGGTGTATTTCTATCTCTATGAGTTTAAGTGTGCTTTGTGTATTGGATGTGTATGCGTGTTTGTTAGTGAAAGTGAATGAGTGATTCCTTATTTGTCGGTTGTGAAGAGCATTCGACAAGCGTTGATTTATCACCTTGGCAATCGATCGAATGAAATGAGCAAGCAAACAAACGAGCTGCCACATCATCTCTGCTATTCCACACAATGCTCATCATGAAAGCAACGAAATCAGAACTGCACCTTTTCCGTTTACGCTGTCATGTACTCCCTTCATCATTCTCCTTACATATTCGCACACTTGCCATTTTCTCTTTAGATTTACTCACATCCCGGTAAACTCTTATTCGGCCAAATTTTCCGAACCAAATTACAATGCAAACAGAGAAACACCAGAAACAATAGAAATCATTGTATACCAACTGACAAAATTCAATTTCATTTTGAAGTACATGAGAAAAAAGTATTCGCATCGATATTGATACAAAAGCATAACATATTTAACATTTGAAAGTGGAAATTGACGTTTATATGAGTGAAACTAGCATTTGAAATGCATCGAAAGTTGATCTCTTCTCTTTCATCCTTTCACTTCGTGTGTGTGTAAGTTTTTTTTTATTTGGCTGTCTATGTTTGGATTTATTACGTTCGAAAGCTGTTGAACTCAAGCATAACAAAAGCATCAATCTGAACAAGTGACATGGAACTGAAGTGGATTATATTTTCGTTGAACGTCTTTATGTGATGATTTTGCTGTGAGAGGCAACAAACGAACAGGGAACGAGAGGATACACAAAGATACATACAAAGAAAATAAACGATATAATTTCCTAAAGATCCAAGGAAAAGTGTTGATTGCAAAAGCACTGTTTGCTTACCGACTATTTTCAACTTTGGTAACTTTGTCTTCAAAATTCTTTGTCACAAAGCGCAATTTTCGCCGAAAAAGAAGAAAAAAATGTTGTGAATGAAACTTATAGTACGTTTTTGAAATATTGAATTCTTCATTTTGGCAAAATCGCACATCCACGCAATAAAAATGAGAGAAAATCAAAGGCTCGCATTTGTTCAATTTGGATGTTTGTCATCCGCTAAATTGATGCAGTTTTCTAACAAAGTTCGATCAAATCGTTTGTGCACAACAATATTACGCAGAACATTTGCAACTAAAACATGTTATTTCCTCTAATTTTTTCTCTTTCAATCGTAACTTTTGAAAAACTGTGAGTAGTAGCACACACTCAAAGGCATATCATCATCCATCAGTGTCATTAATTTTTGAATGAAATCCTTTTCGAACAATAATTTGTGCGAAACATTTGAAGTTTAAAGAGCTTTCTCTCTCGACGAGGGGTAGGGGAGAATAGAGGAAAGAAATTCTGTTCGTTTTCATTTTCTTTTTTATAGTTCAACATAAGCATAAAACTTGATAATAAATGTGTGCGTTTTGAGATAAATCATTCCGGAAGAAAAATGTCCATTCGTTGTGTAAGAGTTTTGATCGATTTTTCTATCGCGAAAAATAGTTGAAACTTTCAAAATTTTACTTCTAATATTTATCATCGATGATAGATAATATATGGGAGAAATGCCGTCGTATGATTCCAAAATGAATGAATTTGCATCTAGATTATGATAATTAAAATGATTACATTTTCTAGGCAACGACACTGAATGAACAAAATCGGAATCACATTGCATCGAGTAGACAATGGAAATATAAAACAGATTATTCAGCAATACTTGAATATTTGTGACACATTTCGCTTTGGTGGCATTCAATGCATTAGCCTCGAAAAGTTGGCGCAATGAATTTCGAATAACAGTTTCGATTCGATAGTAAGAATACCAATTATGTCAGAAATTTATTGCTATGATTACCACATTCTGGTAATTGATTTACTGAAAATAAAGACGAAATTGTGTTCATTTATGATGTCGAACACCAATGAAGGGCTCGAATTTCAAGAAAAACGCTCTCTTTTTTTCAAATGTTCAAAAATTTGGCATTTAAATGTTCAGTCAGATCCATTCTCTAAACAAAAAAAAAACGACAATGAAACAAATTGAACACTGATTGTGCCTGTCTTATTGTTCCACTCTAGCCTAATCATTGTAAATTAAATCAGGAATGTCATTTTGAATTGAGCACATTTCCAATATTTGAAATGAAATTTCACCATGAAACACATTGGCAATATTATGTGATGGAGAGCACTCCCTGATTTTGTCGGCAAATCGCTAGAATCTTATGCTCAGAAATTAGTGTCAATCGTCGTCAATGAGAAGAGCACGATTGGCAGACAAAGTTGGAAATAGATTCGGATTAATCACTATGGTCAGTTTAGATTAAATTCGAAGTGATTGCCACATGGCTTCTAATTAAAGCAAAACCACAATAACCAACTCGGTCGCCAGCCATAAATGTATTTTCGTAAAAAGCATTTTGATTTTTGATTCAAATCAAACACTGATAACAGTCCCGCATTATTACAAATGTATTCCGATACGAAAACTTCTATATATGGATAAATACGAGCCACCACAAAGTGCACGGTGTCAAGACACTCAAACAATTTTACGCATTTTCCACCCAGATATAAAATCCGATATGCGTCAAAAGATACGCTATTTTATTTATTATAACGTTGTTGAGAAAAGTATGTGTAGAACGTCTTCATTCAATCGAGCTTTGTGTTCCGAATTGAAATTAGAAGAATGATTTGAATTTTTAATGTGAAAAAAATAAATAATGAAACTTCATTTGAATATGTTTGTTTTTCTTCTTTTGTTTTTTTTTTATATAAAATACGAATTAATATTTATTGAGTTTCTTACAAAACAAAATTGGATGATTGTTCGAGGCTCAATGATAAATAAATAAAACAATAACATGCATTTCAATCGTACAATATCAGTTGTTGTTTGTGAAGGTAAAGTTTGTGTATTTCGTTCGAATTAAGAAAATAAATTCTTGAAACGGCCATTGAATGTGGATAAATATCTCTTCACTTCCGGCCAAATGATTCGAATTGGGTAAACATTCAAATCGAAACGAATGATTTGGTCAAATGGAAACGAAAAAAAAGTAGAAACTTGTTCATCTGGGCTTAAATACATCATGCATGGAATGAGGCAGTAAATCGGATGTGGTCGGTTTGCGTGCCATGAAATATTCAACAAATCGGTATATATCTTGATTTTTGAAATGGTAGTTAGTATTGTACTAAAAGAGCCATCGCCATCATCCATCCATACGCATTTTATGCGAACAAACAAACCATCCGCACCATCTTTTCCATATTGATGACTATCGAAAATGCAGAAGAAGAAAAAATAAAGCCAAGAGATACAACCATAAAAATTGGTATATGCAATCGCATTGAAAATAAACTTATGAATCGCATCATACTCCACCGTCACCGTCAACACACATCCACCCAATGAAATGGCAGATGGGGATTGATGCCATTAATTTGAGCAAAAGCATCAAACATGTCGACCAGAAATGTTCTTTCTTCGACACACAGACACACACGCAATGAGACACAATTCCTTTGAGCGACGCACTTATTTAATGTGGGACATATGCGGTTTTTCACGCATTCACACAGACAATCACAACGACGACGAAAGACAGTTACTTTTGATGAAAGTTTCTGTCGAACACACTTGATGTCTTGTCTTTCAGTCGCATTTTGATTTTTATATTTTGTTGCTGTTGCTGCTGCTTTTTTTGTATTCACTGGATGGTGTGTGATTCAATTTTTCCCCTTTCTGACGACTATGGTTTTTTTTTTCTCGTACCATTTGAACTGATTTGAGTCTGTGATTGTGGACAAACTGTATGAATGCATATGGTGTGAGAGAGGGCAAACAAGCGTGTTGAGTCATAAAGCCAAAATGTGAATATGTTATTTAATGTTACAAAACCTCTAGCCTCTTCACTCTGATTCTCTTTATTGATTTCATTTAATTTATTCTGTGTCCTCCAATCGGATGGAAAGTAGCACACACACACACATTCGATGTGCCGTAATCCCACATTCACATGCTTGCTTTGTCACTTGAGCACACGCACTTGTTACGTGCGAATTGAATTTGTTTAAGCAAACATTAAGAATTGATTTGGATGATATAGCCATTATGTCGACTTTACTTTCTTTTTTTTGCCTTCGCCTTTGGTCACCCATTTTCCATTCGATGGCATACGTAATTTCGAACAGTATGCGAAAGCAAAAGAAAGAATGGAATTCTGAAAACATGTGCTCACGCATCACAGCACACCAGTCACACTCTCAACATATCGCATTGATTTGATGAAATGAAAAAAAAAATGTATCATCAATAAACAAATTCCAACGAACAAAAACCAGACCAATGCAAATGTCGCAACGTTTGCTTTTATCGACGCACATCGATACAAATGAATCAACTTTTGCTGTTTTTTGGGATGACCCTTTTTTCTACTCTATTCACAAAGCAACCTTGTGCCATGCCATAATTGAGCAATGCCTGCCCGTTTAAATGTAAACATACGTTCTCGTCCAAATCAGATGTTGTCGAGTGGCCAACGTTACGGCCAGAAAAACTAAACAGTTCATTGACGATCATTTGAAATAGGAAACCCATTCTCAATAAAAGGACTCGTTTTTTTTCACACAGCATGCAAATAACATATTTTTTTTATTTTTTTAAATCAATATTAAAATATCATATAACCATTATTTTTTTTCTCTCTCTTTTCGTTTGAAATAACATAAAATAATAGTTGTCCGCATGGAACACCGTCTAGGATACCATTAATTGCCTTGAATCATCGACCAAAGTGCAGAGAATTCATTGAAAAACAACGCGACAACATTGATCCGTATGATGGAAAAGTTGATACAGTTGACGAATATCCGGAAATGTTGCCGAACAATATCGACGATGATGTGCCGTGCGAAACGCAAGTTCCAATCATAGTTATTGTATCGATTTTAACCATTTATATATGCATTGGCACGGCAATATTTTCGATATGGGAAAATTGGAGCTTTATTGATGGTGCATATTTTTGCTTTGTCACAATATCAACGATTGGCTTTGCCGACTTGGTGCCACGCAAAACATTCCAAGGACCCGATCTACAGTTATTCGCATGCTGCACATACTTAATCGTCGGTTTGATTTTGGTAACAATGTCATTCACATTGCTTGAATCACAGTTAATGTGGCGATGCAGACGCATGGCAATGCGACTCAAACGAAGAAAAAACTAAATTCGAGGCGAAAAAGAATTATATTGAAAGAAACCAACATAAATTGTACTAAATGTAGTTAGGAAACCGAATAACAAGTTAAGTTCAACACATTTTTTGCTTCGGTATCGAGAGGGAGAAAAAATGGAGACACAGAGGAAAAACATTTTCATAAAATATTCGCAATATATTTGAATGCATTCATGGGTATGCGCGCGTGTGTGTGTGTGTATGTATCGGAGCATTTTTGTTCAATTTTTGTCGCTTTTCGCGACCGAGAAGCTTATCAAAACTAACTTCTATATTCGTTACACAGTAATCTGGTTTCTGGAAATGAATGTAAATTGGTAAAATCACATGCTAGGTTTTGCATTAAATTATCCACTCTCTCTTTTCTGGTCGTTATTCGTTCCAACGAAAATACCATTTTTGCTGAACTCTATTCAACTCACATTGAACGAACGTTTGAAATAACACATTTACTCGAATTATTAATTTACGATGAAGTTAGTCATGTCTGGATTTTGAAATAATATATGTGTTCTAACTATTTTATTTTCAATTTGCATCGTTTGACAAACATTTTATTTTGAAAAGACAATCGAATATTATTGTTTTCGCCAAGGATCTCAAATCGCTTTAATTATTACAAGTATTTATAAATTTGGTACTCGTTTAAGAACAAATAAAATATGAGGCTTACTTTGAATTCCAAAAGCATGTAGCTTTTAAAAACATAAACAAAATGGAAATGCAATACTGATTGATAAAATAAATAAAACCCATTGCCAAAATTAGTGTTAAAACTTGCCTTTTTATCCAAATTTTATTCAAAGTTCGTATTTTATTTTATTGAATAGGTAAGCTATTTCATTTTCAGACGATCGCCTTGTTGATAGTTTTAATCAGTGTTTATCACAGTCACCGAAAATTGTACCTAAGGTAAAAGCTAAAGAATCAAAGGAAAGGTCACTCTTTAAGAAGATAGATTTCAAACATAAATTGGTAAGTCGTCTCTGAAAAACAAATAAAATCACTATTTCCGAATACTACGACTCAATGTACGAAAAATGATACATTGCGTACATATTTTTTCGGATAGGTAGTCAAATTCCAGTCGATGTCAAATGTCAAAAAATCGTTTATACCACTAAAATGTATACAACATGATATAATGAATATCATAATCGGAATATTTTTTTCTAAAAAGGTAATGTCAAATGCCTTTATAAAGTCCCTACCGCAGTTTCTTACACTTTTTTACTCACACACATGAATGGCTATATTCGGAACCTACACACATTGAAGTAATACAATGAAAACTAGATGACTTGTCGTATAAAATTTGGAACTAGTGGACACTCCGTATAAAAGTGTATTTGTCCATCTAATTTCATACCAAACATCGTTTTTGTGTATTCTCTTTTGTGTGGTTCTTCTTCGTTTATGCTTTTTTGTATGAAATAAGATGGAAAAATACAATTTTATACGGAGTGTCAACTAGTTCCGAATTTTATACGACAAGCCATCTAGTTTTCACTGTATAATTTCTTTGTGTGTAGGGATCGTAGATAATGTTAAAAAAAAGATCATCACGATCGGTTGAAAAGTGGCCGAGATATGGTCAATTCACCAAAAATGCCCAAAAACCTCAAAATTGGTCGAGTGATGTGTTTGTATTTTTGCATTTTGTCCGTAGTATCTTTTAAATTGTCTGAAATTATTTTTTTTTTTCGAAAGTAGGAGGAAATCTGCGCCAACTAATTTCTCAGTTTCATAAAATTCATTGCGTAAGTGGTTTTGAGGTCGAACATTTTTAAACGGACGTAAAGTCGTTATCCGTGAGAGTAATGACAGTGAGCCTCAAAACAGCACTATGATTTCCCTACGTAAAATTTACCGATTTTCCAATGCAACAATGACATTTTGGACATACAAATAGCTTGTTGAACTATATCCAAAAGACCAGAAAATGTGTTAACAATCAAATGTGCTACGGCTTTTTAATGTAACAATATCAAATGCGGTGTATTCATTGTAAAATTGCGAGGTAAAATTTCGTTATTTTAGTTGTAGAACTTGGTAGACAAAAAATCTTATAAAATGACGAATTCAACTAAATTCAACACATTCGTGAATAAATGTGTTATTGCTATTATGAAAATATTTTTCTTGCATTATTCCATTGTATTTGGCATTGACATCCATTGCGTGCGAGCGTTCAGTGCCATTTATACATTTTGTTTGCATATTTCCGCACCGTTCGCTATTGTTGTTGATTGCTTTTCTCCGGCCGTTTTACGGCTTCTAAACATATCCCAAAAATTAGCGTATGAGTTTGCATCAAAGCTGTTTCATTTGGCATTGTTGTCGTAAACGACGAATGAACGCAATATATACCTGGCAGTGACGAGCAACACTCGAAATATTTACCTTGAATGTCTGTGTGTGAAGAAAAGTTATGCTAATACATGAGATGAGGAAAAGTTGAAGTAGCGCTTGAAAATCGCTTGCGTTGTTTGCCTATTCAAATTTGTTACTTTCATTTGTACGACATGTAATCTGGCAATTACTAAAAATATGTAAAATCGCACCAAAATGCTAGAGACACATAGTACACATCAACCGAATAAGAAATACGAATAAATATGTGCGTGTGTGTGTGTGCACATTTTGAATTTCCCCAAAATGTTCCATAAACATTCGCCGCAATTGATGCCATTCAGCAATTATTTGGATACTGTACTCCCGTTCTCTTCTCACCATTTTGCATTCAATGTGTATATGTTTTGCATCTATGTTTCAGACAATTTTCTACATTTTTTTCCATTACCATTTTGAGACAATGGAATAAATGTGTGTGCACGCTGCGCATCGTTGGAAGAAGAACCCTTAGAAGTTAACATTTTCATGTAATGTGCTTTTCATTTGGCTGTTTAATTTCCATTTTCCATATATTTAAATAACAGTTCAAACTGAAAAATATTCAGACAATCGCAATTCTATTACTTTTTTGTTCTGCTCTCATTCGTCGAAATGAAACTAATTGCACCATTGGCAGCAAAGCAAATTGTTTAATAGATACAGCAAACTAAAAGATCGAGCGCCTTTAAAAGGTATTCTTTTCGACATCTCGCAAACAACAACTTTTCAAGAAAGATTTTTAAGTAAAAAGAAAATATATATGTAATGTTTGAAAGAACTCATCTTCTCTCTCCGTCTCTCTCTCTCTCAACCTTTTTTGCAACGAGCTAATTGCAATTTGTTTTAAGAGCATTTCGTTTGATTGAAAAGCTTCATCCAAGGAAATTGGTTGAAATTCTTGAAGCGTGAAAATTGATTATATCAAAATACATGGCACTGTCACTGCGAAAGGGTTTGTCTTAACGAAAAACATTGGTTAATGTCGCATTTCATACTTTGCAATATTATTTCGAGAAAGAAACAGAACCGAATTACAATATGAATGTGAACAACGTGAGAAACGTTTATCTGCGATCATCAACTTCTGAAAAGAGTTTTATTCGACTTTTATTCACTCCAACAAGTCTTCGATCTCCCTTGTCTCTATACAAACATTGTCATAATTTGTACTACATTGCCGAATGTTGCAATCAGTTGAGGTTGATTTATAATCCAGACCTTTTCAGTTGCAAAATATATGAAATCATTGAATTCTTATGCTTTTTTTCTATATATTTATTACACTTCACGTTTTTCGTTTGCGAAAAGTTTTGCGCCGGTTTTTGATGAATGTTTGACGAATATTTTTGCTGCTTATATATGTAGTTCATATTCATGACCAGAGTCGTTAGAAAAACTTTGCTCACTTTTTACGAGAGATTATTTGCAATTTGCATACATCAGATGGTTCGATTGTCGATGTTGATTCTACCAAGTTAGAGAGAGAGAGAGGGAAAAAAGAGAAAAGGTAAGAAATAAACACTGAATCCATCTGTAAACATACGAGTGAGACTCTCACTGTGAGATTGAATGTATTTCAATAACTCTTACCGTATGCAAATTTCAAGTGTTCAATATTACATAAGTTTTGAAGTTGGCAACGAGAAGATTATTTCAATTTTGAACAAAATATTTTTTGAAGGGGTTATGGAACGGAAACGAGTGAGACTCAAACATGTGCTTCTTCTTCAAAAACAATACATACACAAGCATCACATGAACGCAGAAGTCAATGAGTATTCATCACAGAAACTAAACTGAGAAGCGCGCGCATGTATTTGTGTTTGCACTCATCACTGTGCTGTTATGGCGCATACTTGTGATGTTTGTGAGTTAGTGTGTATGTATTGTTTGTGAAGAAGAAGCAAATGTTTCAGGTTCACTCATTTATATGTAAATAACATAGTTTTTCCGGCCCCTGGGAAGGGTAATAATAAAAATCTATCTGCTATCCATGCTTGTGCAAAATCGATTTCGCAAAAAGTTTCGCAGATCCAAAAACCTCTTTTATTTCTAATTAAATGACTTTTTAAAATTTTGTCTTAAAATTTCACAAATTTGGATAATTTACATCGTAGCTTTTCAAGAGCGGTAATATTCCCAAAATGGGTCCGGTATTAAATAAATACACGAATAATGATAACAGCCAAAACAACCGAATTGAATTTCAAATGCTCGACAATTTGTTGACAGAAAAATCTCATATTGCTGCATATCATCAACTTGTAAAATATGAAGGAAGACGAAGAGAGACAGAGAGAGAAATCGTGAGAATTTTTCAAATATTTCTATCAATCGAAAAAGGCATACATAGTATTGGCTCAAGGCATGTTATTCTGCTGTTGAAATCTCATTTGAGTCTCACTGAAAGCATAGATTCTTTTTTATATAAATCTTCATATCACGACCATGTAAAATGTTACAATCGCAAAAAGTAATGTTTGTCTAGTCTGGCGTTTTTAACCAGATTCAAAGTACCAATTCATGTTGTTCAGCCAATCGAGCGGATAATTTTACTACACTGTGTGTGTTGTGCCTGTCTTTGGTGCCACACACACACAACCACCCATATGCGCATCCGAGTTTCAAAAAATTCATGTGAGGGAGCGTGTGTGAATGAAATCACTTTTTTTTACTTTAGATGAAAAATGAGCGTTTTTGTCACAAAACGACACTTTTGATGGCATGATATTTGGCCTAAATATCGATTTCCACTTTTTAGCTTTCCATTTTGAAAACTTCAAGAGCATTTTCACTTCCATTGGATGTCATTGAATTTTAGTATGCTTTTTCCATCACAATTTTTCCTCTCTTACAAATCGGATTAGATAAATTTCGATTAAAACTGGTTGGTAGAAAGTGAAAGCATGATGATACTGAGATATTTTTTTTTCATATTTCCGCATTTGAATTTTCTATAGGTTTCTATAGGAAATTGAGACTTTGTTTTGTAATGCAAAATATGTTTTTGGAGGAGACCGTAACAACAACATTCCAAATAGGTTACAAGCACATCAATCCTTTTCAGTTGAATGAATGGTGCTTTTAAAAAAAAAAAAACATGAAACATTCCGGAAATGTTCAAATGGATTCATGGAAAAAGTGCCGTTAACACTCATCATTTTAATAAAGATAATTCGAATATAGCACGTTATTTTTTGAATTAAAATGGAACGATCTCTCGCTTTTCAAAGCTGAAAAGCGAAAATGTATCAACAGCCGACTTTTACATAATGAGCCGAGTTTATTGAATGATTTACTTTAGATGCAACCACCGCTTAGTGTACGCAAACAAAAAAGAAATGCAAAATAAAACAATGCGAAAATCTTTTTGTATTTTGCGTAAAATTTTCTTTAAATGCATTCATCGTTGTGTATATCGTTCGTAATCTTGTCGAAAAGCTTGCAATGTGATTTCTCAAAACAAAAGGCATATGCATTAAGAGCATACTTTGGTATTATTGATGTAATGCTGTCACAGTCATCGGACTTTATGTCGTATACATATATGCGTATTTGATTGTTGGCAAGTATCTTTCGTTCGTGCTTGGAAAAGGGGTTTTCAACCATTCATGATCTTCATGACTATTTCAAAGTAAAAACAACAGACAGATTTCATGCAGTGTGTGGCCATTGGAAAATTTGGGTTAAATATGTATTATTAAATATTAAACGGTTGAATTTTTTTTTCGATCAATATGACTTTATCATTTTATAATGGTTACAGTATGCCACATGGAAATGAAGAGAATAGTTGGTGAAGGATTGTTTTTCCGTTAGAATTGCAAAGCATTCAGTACAAAATGATGATTGTACAATAAAAAGAGTGTAAAGTTGAAGCTTTTGTTGAATGGTTTACAAGTGAGCTTCGATCACTGTCGACTTTTTAATTAGGTGAACAAATGTTAACCCAACCGATGCCCAGAAAACAGACACACACACTCACACAAACATACACAAACCGAAGTAAAACATAAATGATGAGTAGAAAAACTTTCCATTTTGATTCAAATAAACGAAAGAAACTGTTACTGTGAATGGTGAAGCGCGTCTTTTCAATTGGATGTTTGTTCTTAAGTAGGGCTGTTGTGCACCGATCGCATACCAAAATCCCATGAAATTATTATTATTCGTGCATTTATACGAAACTGTTTTCATTCTGTCTTTCTTTCTGTGTGTTTTTTTCTTGCTCCAATTACGCCTCCATTTGCAAAATTAAAGCGCGTAAGTGAAAAGAGATTGAAGAAAGGAGAAGAAATAATTTAGTTTTGCTGTACTACATCGGTGGTGGATGCATAAAATATATACTTTTAAATATGCACGCTGTTAATGATGGGGAAAAAATAAATCTCGCAAAATCTTTTGCAGTTGCAATGAATCCACATTCATTTTTTCTCATTCTCGCTCTCTCTCTCTCGAAGTTTCCATTGCATTTTCTGTGTATACCCGTTGAAAGCGGACCTTCTTTGTGAATGCGTTTATGCACAAAAGTAAAAGCGTCGTATTTCGTACACAATTCGATATGCGAAACGATAGAGCGCTAAAGCATAGACTCTCTCACACACAAGCTCACATAGTAAAATGAAAGAATTAAAGAAGGAATTAATAACAAAGCACAAATAAGCATACTTTGTTTTATCAATCGTTGAATACAACTATGTACCATTGGAAATAGGAGATTTTTTTTCTTTTTCAAGTAAAATGTTTTGTTTACGTTTGCAATGGATTTTTCTTTGAATTTTTTTCACTCATCGTTTTTTTTTTGATGTTGGTTGCTTGAAACAAGCCAATTCGGATATTAAGCAAACAAATACATACACATTCAAAATTCAACAATAATCACTTCACGCTATAAGCATTCCCTTTTTTTAAATATGATGCCACCAAACCACAAAATGCAATAATGGAAAGTGTAATTAAACTAATTTCTCCTGAAATAATTCCCATAAATGTTTAAATGCACCTCATTTGTTCTGCTTTTGGCCATTTTTAATACCCAACAAAAACTTCAACACCAACAAATAAACGCCGCATATAAATTTTCTTCGTTTCATTTTTTTTTCTCGTATAACAGCGTCTTTTTTGACCACGGGAATTTCTCGAGAATGTTGTTTCGCTTTTCATTTTGTGTTCGTTTTCACTTGCTCACTTTTTTTTCATTTCACTTTTCGGTACCAAATTACGGATCTCATTTTCAGCAAGAAACTGCAATATACAAAAGAAATCAAAACGGCATAATGGGAATAAGGAATTTTCGTAATGTTATTGCTATTGTACAGCCAAAGACTAAAGGCCAAATGGACTACGAAAATGGAGCGTATTAAGTTTAAAGCCCAAATCCAAATGTGGTTTTTAGAAATTCGAATAAAATTGAATAAATAATGTTTTTTATACAATTTATTTAAATAATTTTATGTCGAGAAAATAGTTATTTTGTGTGTATTCATTGCATTTATACAGAGATTATCCAAATCCCAAGAAATATATTTTTATTGTAAATATTTGAAGTTTTCTGATTGGCTCACAATGGCAAAAGTGCTGTCGTTAGTCGCACCGATGACGGATTTGTCCTGTACGGATACGCTGTAAAATCGATGAGATTATAAATTATTCCTTTTGGATTTTTTTAAATAAAAAATCCTAAGGGATTCAATAAAACTTAATAATATAAAAAATATCAAATCGAAACAATAAAAAAGAAGTTATGAAGATTGATCGATCGTCAAAAAACATCATCTTACCATTTTCAGTGTCACTTCGGGTGACAGAACAACAACAATTATATGGATAAACTCAAACGGCAACTTTTTTCCTTGTGAAAAAAAAATGACTGGCTGACTATAAATTTAGTCAATTTTAATCACTTTTATTCGGTTAAAATTACTAATAGATGATTGAAATTGTATATAGTCGGTTATGTTTCAGAGTAAACTAAAATTGATTATAGTCAACATAGTTGACAAAAGTCAATTTCATATACTTATAGTTAACCGTAGTTAACTATGATCACAATCGACATTTCTCAACTCAAGTTACATGAAGACGCATATAGTCACTTATAGTTAACTTTAGCTGGCTGGAATATCAGCAATTTTTGTCCCAAATTAGTCAATTTATTTAAGTCAACTACAACACATGCATTACTGCTGCTGACGAGTCAGTGGAAGCACAACTGCCATTCTTTTCATTCATTCAATCATCATCGGAAAATATAACGCCCCGTTCCTTAGATCACATCATTTGAATACAGGCGTTAGAACGTTACGGAATCCAGAATTTATACGTATCAAGCTCTGCCGAACCGATCATTCAACAGTGCATGTCGACTATTCAATTTAGCAGCAGTTTTCATTTATCCGACGATAACACATCATAAATTTAGACAGAAACTTTAGAGTTTACCAGACGAAGTTTTTGCCACGTGGAAGAGCTTGTAATATATGCATATTTATATAAACTTGACTGATTATCTACTTTCGATATTAACTTTTGCCTATTATTATTTGTATTATTACTATTATTTTTGTTACTATATGCTGATATATTTACCTATTTATATTTATATCAAAGCGCGACGATGACAAGCAACGTTGAAAGTAGCGCCATGGTGCGGTTGCCAGCGAAACTAAAAAATGGCATACATTTCGATCGCCTAAATCAAAAATGGTACAAATTTGTGCCACCCAACATAAACAGTGACAACCATAATGAAGCTGCTGCGTTGCCCAGCTGTCATTGTCGTCGTGCTTTTTTTTTTATTTATTTATTCACCGTCTGATCACAGACTGAATTTATCACAAAATTTGTACAATATCGTTCACAATGAAACACCACCCGATCGTATACCCAGCCACCAGCCTTCTCGACTTCGGAGTAGCAGATATCGATTGTGTTCACTGTTTTAATTTCTATATAACACATAAAAGTTCAAAATTAAATTTTTCACCGAACAAATATCACATTTTCCAATTTGACAATATTGTTCCTAAAGATGTGTCTTGATGCCGATTCTAAAAATACTTCTCTTATCAAGTTAAAGTTTCTACAAGCTACGTAAAACGGCTGATAATGTGCGTAATCCGATGAAAATGCCCTAACTCTAATCAGTTCTGTACTTCTCAAATTTCTTTGGTTCTCATTATATTGCAGTCTTGTATATACAATTTTATCTCTAAGTGAGCTAGACACTATTTTACTTAAAAGCAGATCATAAATTAAAAATATAGAGGCATTTATACGCCGTCTCCAAAGCGGTTGAATATTCAAAACATCACATCTAAACTGATACGGTGGCAATACATAATTCTCATCTCTCTGATATACATATCGTAACGACCAAATAACAAAATCTTTTTGAATTGATTCTATTCTATCGGAGTGGATACGATGGTATGGAAGCCATACAATACTCGCGTATTCCAATTTTGACCTAACTAGTGCACAATATAATATTTTTGCAGATTCTATCGTGTACTTATTTTTTAACGTTCATTTGATGAAACCCATTGCCGCATGTGCACTGGCTGTAATCGCATCGATGTGATCTGTGAATGTCAGTTTTGTATCGAAAATAATGCCAAGATCCTTGTGCATTTTGGTCCGTTCAAACGTATGATGGCCGTTGTCGATCGTATAGTCGTAGTTGACTACGTTTGCACCCTTTGCATACGTCATTACGTAGCACTTCTTCAGATTCAAATGCAGGTTGTTTTCGTTACACCAGTCGCTCAATTGATCAATGGCCCTTTGAAAAATGATGGCATCAATGGGCGAATGTATAGTGCGGATCAATTTCAGATCATCTGCAAATAATAAAACAAGTGCATTTGACACGGTTGCAACAATGTCGTTTATGAAAATAATAAAGAGACATGGTCCCAAAATACTTCCCGCGGGTACTCCCGATGGTACAATGAAAGTCCTTGACTTTTTTTCACCAATTCCAACAAACTGCGATCGTGATGTCAAATAACCATGGAACCATTTGACAATTTGGCGGCCGAATCCAAATCTCACCAACTTCTGAAGCTTTGATTGATATACTTAACTATCTCAAATGTCTTCACATTGAACTCTAATTGTTTGAACCTATTTTTGTAACTAAATTGTATATAACTCAGTCAGCCAATTGAATTGAATTGAATTGAATTGAATGAACGGTAATGTTGTTTGCGTATGTAGTAATCACTTCCTACTAAGTCGCCGTTCGATTATAGTCATACGATTGTTCTTGTTGTTTCTTCGCATGAAGAGAAAAGTGTAAGACGATGTTATTTTGGCGCTCGCTTCCCTGTGTGCATGATTTTTGTGATTATTTCGATTTAATTTTTTTAATATAAATTTGAATTTTTTTATTAAAAAAAATATCGCCTTACACAAATATATGTTTTTTTCTTTCCTTTAACCCTTATCGGGCCTTCAGATAAGAATTCTTATCTTTCTAGTTTCTGTTGATCAGTTTATATATGTTGAACAGCACAATATATTAAAGTACTGTAACAAAGTCGTTCAAACGTTTGTTTTTTAGTTCCTGATGATGGCCGAAATATATTTATTTACACTTTTGTGTTGATATATCGAATACAACCATAAACAACGTTGTTTTCTTATTGAGTTAAAATTGAAGGCAATACAACGCTACACCATACATAACAAATATATTAAACAATTGAAGAAATAAAATACAAAGATACTCAGTATAAGCCCACCAAGGTGAAATTTAAATAGACTTGAGCTTTTTGCTTAAGTTTTAGGTGCCCAATGAGTAAAACTAACTGCTTTGCTAGAACTCATCTATTGAAACCACTAAAACTTTATTTATATATTCCATGTCATACAAATGCCAAATATGATATTTATTTATCAATTTAAATGTTTCTTTCTTTCAAACAAAGTACGACGATGACAACCACATTATTTTCTATAATTCTTAAATTTAATTCGTACAATATTCATATTCAATTAATTGTTGTTCACAGATAAAATGCTTCTCAATACTACAAGGAGCATCATTCCATTTGTGAAGATTTTGAATTCCCATTTGATACATCATTATTGTGTTTTTGCCCACTATGTGTATGCAATGCTCCATCTCATAATCGCTTGGTTCACCAGGTATCCAATTAGTAAAAGTGAATCTTTTACCGGTGCTCATCCATTCACACGTAACATTGTCGCTTAATTTGGTTCCAGATGTCCAAAAATCACTATTTTCACGACCTTTTTAAGACATTGGGAAACATTATTGTTTTCAATCTTGCCAAATTGATGATATTTTTTAAATTATGTTTACGAAATTTTGGAACGTACATAGCCTGTAACATGGTAAGTCATGAATCTTTGCTTCAAAATAATACTTAAACATAAAAATGATTTCAAAGAATGTCAGTCTTCCGTGTTTTTAATGCAAACGTCCCATGTACGAAATATTACTAACTGTTGCCTCTCCGTCTTCATAATTTACTTAAGTTTGAGAGATTTGTAGTCGGAATTACCTTCATCTTCAATTTGCTGTATAATTCGGTTGTTTTCTTCCTTTGATGTAATGCTAACCAAACTCATGTCAAGGGAACGGCAATGAGAGTATGCGGTGAACCAATTGACAGTTTTCAATATCATGAGGTGATATTTCTTGTTAGTTTTATATTTTGGATAGAAAATTTGCCCGAAAATCGGTGCTGTGATAAATTGAAGATTTAGAAACAAAATTGAGTATTATATGATTGCCTGAGAATTGATGTGAGACTTCTACTCATATTTTATTGAAATGTAATACCGCCATACAAATAGTCTTTTTTTACTATTTGATACAATACATTTCAATAAAATATTAGTAGATTTCTCGGACATCCAAATACTGAATTTGTTTTTGATAATTTCACACATACCGATTATTGCAAACAGCAAAATGCTTATTATAATTATTCTTGGATTCATTTTCAGTTGAATTAAATGAATTTTATTGAAAGTGTTTTTGTTTGTGGTAAACAATTCTTTGCTCCACCGAACCAATTGCATAAATTAAATTCTTAAGTTTTAAATTCAAGTTTAAACGAAATGAAATGATGACAATATGTATTGACTGAAGAAAAGGGACTAAATAAAACGTAGTAAATAGAATTTGCCGATTGGAACACATTTTTATATGTGTGCGTGTGTATCACACGAAATAAAATCTGATTGTATGTATGTATGTATGGCGAATGACGAGCATGCTTGTGTATATATGCTGTTATGAAGCAAGATCGTCGAATGTGTGTATATTGTCTGTTGAAGAGCGCGAACGAATTTTTTTCTCAGATTTGCCATATAAATGTATAAACAATAGCATAAATACACTGATTTTGAAGTCACATTTGCAAACATTTACGTCAACGTATGTGAGCCTTGGATGTTCCATTTATAAGAAAATTAGCATTATCGATAATTGTGACAGAGTTTTTTTGGAATATCATACGATGCTTGCTCGTATTTTGAGATACTGGTGTTATTGAGTTTGAGGGTTTTTTCCTAATCCTGATTGATAGTCTTATTTTGCCTTAAGAGAATTGTTGTGATTGGCTCACACTTAAAACTGGCAAAGGTGCTGCTTGGTAAAATGCAATCAAAAACGGTTCAAATTCGCATCATGACAACAACCAATCGAACGTCATACTGCTACAAAAGATACAAAATCTACAGCAGTCAACAATACGTAAGATTTTGACTGAAATTTGAAATTGCACCCATTTGCGAAATGATATCAACATATTTTTATAAAAAATGCCAAAATATGTATGCACAATTGTCGTGAGTATTAATGCAAAAGTGTGAAAAAAACACGTAATTATATTTTGTTCACACTTCTTACCTTTCAATGTACTCTTTCAACAATAGGTACAACTTCCTTTTGCAAAAGAAGTTTTGCTTTTTTACTCTATTTTATCTCGATATTAAGAATTTATTCGTAGTTGTTCTTGTTTAAGTTCTATTCAATTATCAAATAAATTCAAATTCAAATTATTTTTCTTTTAATTTCCTTTCTAAATAAGAAGTGATATTTACATATGAACAATTCTCAGCAATTGATATTTTAGAGTAAAACTATTGACATTTTGACGAGATAAATAAAAACGATAAATCGCTGATCATTTCAGTAGCTAAAGTTTTGATTCGATAGTTTATTAAAAAAAATATTTCTCTCTATCAAGTGAACACTCGTTTTTTTTTGGTTGCTCTTTATGAAAAAAAAAGGTTCATATCAAATGGCATATAAATTCCGATGACGTTGTCATTATTTATTATTTGTCTATACCGTCTGGATTTTGATCACATGCATACACAATGTCGCATCTCTATTGCATCCAAAACGAGATTATTACCAAGTCAGCGGAGATAATAACATATGTTCCTCTATTTTTTTCTTTTTTTTTCTTTCATTTTTGTTCTGTATTTTGTTTTCGGCCGTCTCATCGAAACTATTTAATATTTATTTGATTATTTGCATAAAATTTGGCATTTTATTGACTTTCATTCTCTCTATCTTTATCGATTCGTTATTGAGCGTCCAGACATAGAAGACGGCATACTTGTTCATTTTAACTGACCGGTTTTAGTTGTTTTGTTTACATTGCACTTTCGTTGATCATCGAAATTGAATGATAATTAACAGATTTGAACTGGTATTCTTTTCACAATACTGTTCTCACTTTTTCTCGAAAGAATATTTTTTCATTAGCCACATGGAAATGTGTCAGGTTGTGTTTTGTATAAAAGGCCTTTTCTGCGGTTGCAGAAATCATAGTTTATTCAGTCGTCGAAGAGATAGTATTAAAAATGAAAGTCATTTGTGTTGTTCTCATCGTTTTTATTGCCAGTGCTATG
Source organism: Contarinia nasturtii (assembly GCF_009176525.2). Lineage (NCBI taxonomy): Eukaryota > Metazoa > Arthropoda > Insecta > Diptera > Cecidomyiidae > Contarinia > Contarinia nasturtii. The sequence continues at coordinate 7,899,732 of NW_022197486.1, forward strand.
GCCGATCAGTATGATGATGATCATCATCACGGACATCGTGGCGGACATCGTGGTGGACATCGTGGTAGACATCATGAACATGGTACGCACATATTATTAGAAACAGTTTCTTTGTATTTTACTAATTGTAATCTATTAATCGACTCACTTTTTTTTTAAATTACAGATAATGAATTCGGTAAGATTAATTCATGGTTTTTTTAAAAAGAATATATGTATACGTTTTATTTGTATATTATTAAATAGGCCAACATGGACAACAATACCCTAACCAATACCAGGTCGGTCCAGGCGGTCAATATCCTGGTGGTCAATATCCTGGCGGCCAATATCCTGGCGGCCAATATCCTGGTGGTCAATATCCTGCTGGTCAATATCCTGCTGGTCAATATCCTGGCGGCCAATATCCCGGATATGGAGGAGCTGGTCAATCTCAAGCGTCATCTCATGCATCCGCACAAAGTCATTCAAATACCGCTAATCAAGGGCTAGGAGGCGGAAGTTCGTCAGGTGCTATGGCTGGAGCATCATCTAGTTCAGAAACAGGACAAGTGTAAGTCGATATTTCATTTGTTTCATTAACTTTAACATTGGTTAATTTTATTTTTTGTTTTAACCATATTTAGATATCAAGGATAATAAAGAAAAAGAGCTTTGATTTTGAATTGACGAAATAAAGTTACCATGATATTAAAGAAATTAAATTGTCTTTTCTTAATTTTTTCAATAGTGTATACAATTATTTCGTAACAATTTAACGAATTTTTACTAAACACAAAAGGCTTCGTCTATATTTAATACGAATGAAACAAAATCTTGGATTGAGCTATATATCGTAAATGCATGTATGTTTATTTTAAATTAAATTGTTGCGACGTTTCGATCTTAGTAGGAACATCTTTGGGCTAGAAGAGAACAATGCCATATTAATTCAAATTAATACCAAAACGTAAGCCAGTGTTTAAAATTTGGTAAACAAAACAAATAGCAAATATTTCCGAATGTTCTTGAGACGACCTGTACCATTCTATGGCTACACAGTTTGATAATATTTATCATTCAAAAAGCGTAACAATTTCAACAAATCACGATTAAATTGAATTGATATAGTGTGCAAAGTATGATAACTAAACCTGTTCAATGAAATGTGCTTGGCGATATGAATATTGACAGTCGCGATAAAGTGTGGACATACAAAGATGCGTAATAAGTCGCAATTCTGCGCCAAAATGAGTAGCACATCAATCGTTGTAAAACGTAGTTATGAGTGTGAGTGTGTGTGTGTGTGTGTGTGTGACTGTTAACTGTAGACGGAGTTTCTTGATTAGTAATACATTTTTAAAAACAGGCATGTGTTCAATCCAGACAATATATTTGGATTTGGTCATCTGAATATTTCAGCTCATCTGGATAACGTTAGGCGATGATACGAAATGAAAACAATAGAAGTGATTGTTGTATTGTATAGGTATAAAAATACTACCATAACTATAACAATCAATTCTATTGTTTTCATTTCGTAACATCGCCTAACGTTATCCAGATGAGCTGAAATATTCAGATGACCAAATCCAAATATATTGTCTGGTTCAATCTCTTCAAAATAATGAACAAAAGTTGTTTTTCCTGTTTTGTTTTCAGAAATTGCATCACGTGAATTTTGATTCAATCTCACATGTAGATGGTTTTTTGTTTACAATATTAACATTTTGGATGTATATTTGTATATGAATGAACGCGCGGCACTAAAAATTTATACCACAGCATTTTTAGATTTGCACAGCATTGAGAACTTTTGTACTTATTTAATTTAGAATTAAAAGAATTCAGAAGAATTGTGATGAATTTATATCTTTTTTGGCAAAATGGTTTTTGGTAGTTTTTTTAATCGAATGGTAACCAAAAAAATGTAAAAAAGCCACCAAAAAAAGAAAATTGTCACCAAAAAAAGGGAAATGGCCTCCAAAAAAATCTAGTTTGATCCAAAAGAAATGTAATTGACTCCGATTTAAATAAAAATGTTACCAAAATAAAGGAAATGGTCACCAGAAAGAGTAAATGGTCGACAACATAAAAAATGAACGTATCCAATAAAAACTTAAATCAAAATTTGATTTTATAAGATTCAGGTCAGGTCAATATTGAAAATTATTGTATATACATCATAAAAAGCCAGAGTGTTTGGACTCTTTGCGAGTACGGCTGTTTTCCGAATGAACGGATATGATGTACTTGAGACTGACCATCCCAAAAAAATAGCACGATGAAAATTGACGTTATCTGAACAAAACACTGTAGAAGCGCAAGAGTAGTTGCTAGTTTTCAATAAAAATGTTAGTGTTCAATATATGTGGAACGTCCAAGCGACTGTATATCAAAGGTATAATCAAATACTTTTTTGTTGAGAAGCATTCCAGCTTCAAAACACATTAATTTATGGAGATGTGTGTTATTTCTAGTACATTCTTCGGTTTTTGGTGAGAAATATCGAATATTTTGAATAAAAACTCTTCTATTTTCCAATTTTTGGAGCATTAGTCTTGTGCATGAAATACGCCGCTGAATTTTGATGTGTAATTTTCGCCAGACGTGGTGTCTAACGTAAACCGCAAGGTTTTTGGTGGATAACTTGCACGGTTCAGTGTCATTACTCCCACGGATCACAGCTTAATCCGTACCCGTCACGGATGCGGATATAAATTTTATCCGTATCCGTTAAACTAAGCTTGTGAATACGGATGAATTGTATGTCCGTGGGATGTGTATCCGTGAAAATCTTAATACATCCGTCGCTATTTCTGTAATCAAGGATGAAATATTTATCCGTATCCGTGGACAATTTTTTTATTGCTTTAATTCAACGTATTTGAAATTCAATATTTATTGCATATTTCGATAGATCTCATTAATACCAATTGGTATTTTAGAAACGGTTCACATTTTTGGATTGCCCCGCTACATTTATGAATTTATTCATTTGAATTATGCATATAATGATTGGGATTAATGAGATCTATCGAAATATGCGATAAATATTGATTTTTTTTCAAACGACCATTTACAGCAAAATGATTTGAAAACGAATTGTAGCTCCCTACAACTTTGCCTCAGACCATAACATCAGGCGAGCACTGGTTAACGAGATATGACCGTTTTTGTGATTTTAATAAAGTTCAAAAAAATCGCATTTTTCCCATACAAAAAACTAAAAATAAAAATGAAAACTAGCAACAAAAAGAAGAGAAGAACGAAAATTGATGATTAATAAATAAATCAAACCTGAATCTAATCAAATAAAATAACTAGCATTCAACTACTGCTGGTTGAGCCTCTTCTTCTTGTTCTTCTTCGCCGCGTCCGTGTTGTTGAGTAGCAGCGGCGTTTCGCTGAACTTTCGTCCTTCCGTCATGGCCGGCTTTTACTAGTTTGGCACGCTTTTGCGTGTACTGCGCATGCCTCTTTCCAACGCCTTTTGATGTTCTTCCTCCTCCTTTCTTTCGTTATTATTATTCATTTCGCTGAGTTGTCTTGAGAAAGACAGTTCTTTATATTGACAGAAAAAAAAGCAAGAATTGTTGTTTTACATCTGTAACCTATGTCTTTAAAAAAACTTACTGGTTTTTAATTCGCTGTAATTGGAAGAAAGTAAAACAAAAACAATTTGTCATCAATAACAAACTAAATTCATTTTCTCGACGATAATAAATAAATCGTATTTAGAAAATGAATTTCAACATAAATATTAGATACAAAAAAATTGAAGAAAATGATTGGCTATGGTAAAGCTGTCCACTAACACCAACGAACGAACCGTTCGTTCGTTTTCAATGTATATTTTGTTCGTTCCTTCGTTCGTAGAAAATGAATTGTTCGGATTGTTCGTTCGTATGTTCGTACGAACAACGAACAACGAACACGTTTGTTCGTTCGTAATTTATGGAAATTTATTTTCTGAATGTAAACAACGATTTTTCCCGCTTTTCCGATGGGAAATCGTGGAAAATAAGCAAATAAGCGGTTCAATAGCCTAAAGTCCAAATGCGGTGGAATTTAGCTCATCCATGAATTCTCAGGATTTCACCTGAATTCTAAAACTTCCATAAAGATATTTTATAAAAAATCCATTCTTCGTGTAATTGTATGCATTTTTAATTGTAATTACATTATGGAAGTTCTGGAATCCAGGTCAAATCCTGAGAATCCATGGATCAGCAGAATTCCACTGGATTTGGACTTTAGGCCATCGAACCATTCAGGTGTTGGCAGTCAACATTTTGCTTATTTTTCACGATTTCCCATCGGAAAAGTGGGAAAAATCGATTTAAAGTTTTCCCAATTTATATTTATTATCGCAATATTGAGGAAATAAATTTCCAAAAATTGCGAACGAACGAACGTGTTCGTTGTTCGTACGAACATACGAACGAACAATCCGAACAATTCATTTTCTGCGAACGAACGAACGAACAAAAAGACCAAAAAAATATTCTACGAACGTTCGTGGACAGCTATGGGCTGTGGTATATGAGGAAGAATAAACGTGATCCAGCACGATCACCATCGATGATTGGGAAAAGGATTGGTGCGCGACGTGATTTTTTTCAATTTCTTTATTGCCTTTGAAAAGGCAGTTTGTGATTTTTTAAAAATTCTTTATAAAAAAAAGGGTGGCACTCTTTGTTTCGCCCCCAACGTATATATATGGGCTACTCAAGCTCCCAAACCGTGACGATCGAGGCGTCTCAAGGTGGTGCCATTTTGGGAGTCCCACCCTCAATGAGGGGTGATATTAAGCATTGCGCATGTGAAATGCTACGCTAGAACTTAATAGATGCCTGAAGATTGGCGTCGGCAAATTGACAGAACGTGTAGTCGGTTTTTAATAATAAGTTTTGCCGGAACTTTGAACTGAGTAAATGTTGCCTGAATTTTTAAACATGATGATATTGTTTCTGTGGAGGAAATGAAAAAAATTATAATTAATATATTACATAATATATATTATGAATAACGTACATTTAGAATCCGACAGCACAAGGTCCTCTTCCAGATCGACTTCATTGTCCGACGAATCTGGATAACGATATGTCATATGAGACATGCCCGCGCCAACATGTCCCCGTGACGTCATCGGTAAATCTGGATCTGGTTGTTGCACAGCAATGAAATCCCTACTACCGTGCTAGATGGTGTCGACACGAGTGGACGGATTTTTAAATTTATTTGAACGACGCCATGTTACTATACTTGTCCATTACAACGTACATGTAACAGAAGAAACACACAGTCCATGTCCACGCTAGTGGACATAAACGATTTGAACCGTCAATGTGAACTAGATCAAGTATAGAACTTTACATAGGATCATATACGATGAATATGGATTACACAGTCTGTTTCAAAATACCGTCACCAATGTCGACACCATTTGACATCAAAATTTTGACAGTAAAAATATATGTTATTGTTGTTGTCGTTTCATTGCTGTGGGTTGTTGGCCGCTTGTTGGTTGATTGCTACAATGAAATCGAAATTATTATTTTATTAAATAATTAATTGAAATATATTTTTCGTAAAAAATTATCTTACTTTAATTGATCCAGCAAGCGGCCAACAACCAGATCCAGATATACCGATGACGTCACGGGGACATGTTGGCGCAGGACAATTTTGACGTTTTCTTGTTATAGAAAAGTAAATCCAAATCAAACCGGGGATTGAGCTAGAATCGCCATCGAAAACACCATCTCTGGTTTTTCATCACAGCAGTACCTGTTTCTTTAACCCTTGACCGGGTGGGTCAAAATCCTAACACTATCGGGCAGGTGGGGCCTCCGAGGCCCGACGTACAATTTTCATACAAAAATGTTTTTACAAAACATGTTTTTTTGTTTTTTGTGTATTTTATTGAATTTATGCTATAAAATTTATTGTTTCAACTTAATAGAATGATTTTTTGAGATGTTTGAAGTGAATCTGAAGTGTTTTTTATAACATTTGAGTGAAAAAAATGAAAAAAAATCGAAAGTTATTCCGAATCGGATGAATTAATGTGTCGGTTCAGTAGTTGTTTTGCACAATTTTTGCATTTCACACTTGCCTCTGCGTGTTGATTGCATACATTTTGGTTGCAAGTTTCGCACATTTGTTTAGTCTTTCGGTCAATTTTTGCTGGACACATATAACACCGACGGTGCTTCTTTGAGGCTTCAGCTGATTCACTTGCTTCACTGGTTTCGTCTCCAATTACTTCTCGAATCGTCCGCTTATGCGACGATGACATATTGTTGGTGCATCGACGGGAAATATGCGCATTTGTTAATTCCGATGACAATCGTGTGAGAAAGTGTTTTCTTTGATATTTTACGGGCTCATCAATTGAACCGCAAGATGTTCGCCTTAAAACAAATGCTGCAATGCCAGCAACGTTCAACAAATTCATGAAGTAGGCAAATGGCCATCTATTCGTTCGTCGTTGTACCGTGTACGAATGACAGAGTTGATCGAGAACATCCACGCCTCCCTTTTGTTTCATTGTAAAACGTATTGATCACAGCTTTTCCATCATTTCCAATGGTTGGGGTGCGATGCAAAGTTGACAACAAAATGACCGATTTGTTTTTTTTTGGGAACATGCGATAAAAGTGTCATCGTTGGACGAGAACCAAATAAGTTATCAACAACAGCCCGCTGTTTGTTTGGCAAAAATTCTGCTGGAATAAATAACTTGTTTTTTCGAGATTTTCACCTGGTGAATACATGCGAGATAAATTGCGGTTCACTTATTCGAAAATATCTCTTATTAGCGCAAGTTTGTCGTTTCGACGACGAGCACTTCCTGTGTCTTTATCATCGAATCGAATGAATCGCAATAACTCTTTGAATCTCTTCAAAGGCATAGTGGCTTTGAACAATGGCATTCTACGCAAGACCCCATAGAACTCCGCGAAATTTCTCTTGCTGGATCAATCAACACCTGCGGAAAACAACAAGCCAATGAAAGCGAACATGAATAATAGTTTCACGCTTCCAAACAAGAAAATACACAAATAAAAATTGCTTGGCAACACTTTACGATGAAAATTTATTTTCACTTCATTTTCAAAAGAAACTTTCGGAAAAATCACAAAAAATATTCATTTCTTAACGAAAACATAAACAAAACAACTCTTCGTGTCTACCGGCATTTGCTATGTGCTCTGTCAAAGAAACTTATCACATATACAAACATATGTGTGTCACATATACGCGTATTGTACTACGGGCCTCAGCGACCCCACTTGCCCGGTTGTTGAGATATTTTGTTCAAACCTCTCTCTGGCTCCACCTAGGGAACCATAGTCGGAATAAGTTTTATGCACGATTAGAAGAAGGATAAAAGAACATATTACAACACAATTTATTAGATTATAAAAATATTTTATATATTTTTTTTCTAAAAAAATACGCCAGCGGGCCTCAGAGGCCCGAACTGCCCGGTTAAGGGTTAATAGAAATTCTATTTTTAAACAAAAATACAAAAGAATTCAATTAAAATCCCGAATCTTCAAAAAACAAGGGGGCAGACACGTGGAATAGGATTAGACTTTTTGTGTAAAGATTCGAGAAATTGCAATGAAATAGCAACGCATGTGAATGGTTCCGCGTGGAATAGCGAAACAGTGCATGAAATAGCAAAAAGTGACGTTTATTGATGGATTAGTGGAATAGTGCGGAATAGCAGAATTAACATTTTTGACGGAAACAGTGCATGGAATAGGAAAAATAGTTTCGATGTCACATTTTAGATTAGTGGAATAGCTGGATTAGTAATTTATATAGTGGATTCGGAATTTATTCTTGGTGTCTCCCCCCTAGATAAAAAAAATATTCAGTAGAAATATAAATAAAGAGTCGTACAGGAGTAAGACAAACTTTTCCTCACGGTGGTTGTATCGACGTTCGATGTATTGAGCAAAATACACGCGCAAACATCATACACACAGAGCGAGCTAACACAAGTGCGATTGGTTCCGTGCGAATCAATCAACTTCACGTCAGCAAAGACATGAGCTCAGAGCGGAGGTTTTTATGCCAGAACGGCTTTTCCTCCATAATAAAAGAAATAAAATAAATATATAAAAAGAACAAAAATTAAGGAACAGTGGTAGATGCGTATTTTATTTAAGTTAGTTAAAAATAATATTCGTTCGATTTTTCAAGTCTTTCAAGCGGCGTAAAGTTCGAGGCCAAAAAATATGTTCGGCATCGAAATATTCTTTAATTTAATAGCAGAAGTACTCGCAATATATTTTTCAAACTTTCATGATATAATTTGAAAGTATTCTATTTTCTAATAAAACGCTATAAAAAATATGTCTGACGGTAATTTTGCCATAAAAATTATTTTTGAAACATTATTCATACAAAAGTCACAAAAAATTTGTATGGTATCGTAAGGATGTGAAACTTTACACATGCCATTTTTTACACAATACAAATTTTTCGTTTTTGAGCTATGTGCAGTACCTACTTTTGATTTAATTTTTTTTAAATTTAGTGACATTATGTATGTTGGCACGAAGATGCGATTCATAAGTTCTTATCGTGATTCTCATCAAAGACTGGAAGACATTTTTTGCCATTTCACCTTTCCACGCCACGCTCTGCTCGCATTCCATTTAAAGCAATGTATTGGGTTTCGAACACGCAGATGTGCTGCCACCTGGTATCTCAAAGTTAAGCTGCTATAACGCACATGCTTCTTGTAAATGAAGAAGAAGAGGAAAGCAATGTCTTTACATGAGGTTGAACTTATAAATTTCAGAGAGCAGCACAACTGCAGTGTTCAAAGTGCGATTGCCCTTCGTTCCACGCACACTACATATTTTGAATTTATATGTTAATAATCTATTAATTGGCTATAAACTTTGACTTCTCAAAAAAAATAAAATTCGGTAGCTATTGAATTAGTATCTTTCGGTAAATAAGTATTCGTTCGACAAAGGAAGAAAGGAAACAGTGGGGAAAAGTTAGACTTACGGATTTAACTTCCTCTTTATTTAAATATATAATTCTTATGGTGAAAAAATGTATTGTAATATATCATACTTTGTGTATTCCTGTTAACACATTAAATATCACACATGTGATTGAATTGTTAACCCATTAAATGTCAGAGATTGTATTTTACAGTGAAATGGTAATCTTGAAAATACCTTAATACTTAACATGTTGAAACAGAACTAATTTGTAAATAAGTCAAATTTATGATTAAATGTAAAACAAAGTTTCGCTTGCGTGAAAAAAAATGACTGAAGATTTTGGGACAAAGTGACTGACTTTTGACTGTAAAAACAAGCAATATTAGTTTTTAACTAACCGTTTGTTAACTTCAATCAATCAAAGTAAGCTATGGTCAATTGCAACAGCCAACTATAGTTGACAATAATCATAGTTACTATCGGGTGATAGTAAAAACGTCCCAAAATAATCGCCTGACTGACTGAGTAACTATAGTCGATTCAAATTCAAATCGATAAAATTCATGAATTTAGCTAACTATAGTCACTTACAGTCAATAGTGACTTAGTCCACAGTGGACTCAGCACGGGGATATAGTTATTGATATTAGTTAAGATATTGCCAAATGTAACACAAATGCAGCTGATGCTTGGAATTTCAAAAAAAATCTTGAAGAAAACTAATCAAAATCTAAACGAAGTGATAGTAATAGAATAAAGATTTAAGTCTATGAACCATGCTATTATATCCACGCATTAGTCACTTGTCGAGGTGCCATATTGGTAGCATTGTGATGATTTGGTGCTGCCGCATTCTTCGCTTTCAAAAAGCGAAGCTTCCAGAATAAATGCAAAGTGGCAAAATAAATTATTTCGATGAAGCTCAATACAGAAAAACCAGTGAAAAGTCCAAGCAAACCACCACAAACTGCTAAGAAATCACCGTAAGTGTACAGCTCATTCCTTTTGACTGTGTTTATCACGTTGATGTTTAAACCAATCATTGTAATATATTCACTAAAATGATTGAAGAAGAAATCTATGAATTTTTAATTTTATTTAATTGTTGTAATCGTACTCTTTCGATATACTCCCAAGATTTAACGAATCCGGGTTCAGCGCAATCCGATCACAGTTTGCGTTGTACTTGATGAACGTACATGCTGGTATGCAATTACATTCATCTTCAAATGTTTTACCTATATTTGTGGTTTGAATTTTCCGTTTTGCTTCCTTCATACACTCTATCTTCGCTCCTCCACAGATTCGAGTACTCTTGTCTCCTACACAAAAATTAAATATCAATTTCTTATAGTAAAGGCAATATGTCATATACTTGGCTGCGAAAATTTCACGCATCCGCACTCTTGCTTTGTGAAGTTCGCCAAACATTCTTCTTTACAGTTGATTTGCGTGTACATTTTGAAGAAATGCAACTGTCGCTCATCGCCATAAAAACATTCTCGTTGATGTGGTTTGAAGCGACGCAATTTTTCGGTGGTTGTTGTTAATACAGGATCAATCTTGAACACGTGAGTATGTAAAAACGGTATTTGAAAGTACCTATGTGACGTTTGCAATGTTTCGCCAGGCGTGGATAAAAATATTTTAAAGCCTTGCTCGATGCCACTACATTGGGGCTCCAGATTATTTTTAGAGGTCAAAAGTACAAGGCCCAGGGAAGCTTTTTCTCCTGACGAAAAAGCCTGGAATGGATAATTTCCATCGTTGAATGGATTTGAATATCCATTTTGTAGACTCCAGTGTGAGGATACATTCAGATTATTTTCAACCGTCCTCATGTTCATTATCATTCTAAAAATATAATGTGTGATGTATTTGGTTGTAAGCGTATTAAGGCGCGAACGGATTTTTCTATTAGTAATAAACCCACCCGTCTGTGTATATTTCATGCGAATTCAAGGCATTGAATGTAAAACAAAGACCTTTCTCTGTGAAAATGGGTTTAAAATTCTTGATGCAATCTTTTGAACGCCATAGACATAGAACTATATCAAAATTGGGTGCAATATCTCGAATGGTATTGTACATAGATTCATTTGCAAAATCGTCGTCAAGCTCAATTTGACCTGGTAGATATGGGCACACTTGAGCCAAAGCATTGACACGGATGGCGCTAGAAAGAACGCAGAAAAAATTGAGAAAATTCCGAAAATTCGAACAATTTTTTTTAATTTCCTACTTCATGTCAGATAAATTGGATTTAGATTTAAGCGACTCAAGTGCTGATGCTATATTCAATTTATGTTTCTGCGCTTTAATGTCTAGACAGATTGTTACTTTTGGAAATGGGATCATCTCAATCAGTGATCGTGTGTCTGTTGTGCTTATTTTCACTGGGTTCTCTTGCCACTCGATATAGGTCTTCTGAATCATAGAGCTGCTATACCAGAGAGCAACACCAATGGAGATCAACCATACCAATCTAAGTGAATGCGAATGCGAATGCGAATGCTGAAAAAATTCTTGATCTCGATTTCATGAATGGATTTACCTCTCAATAATGTGTAGCTTTTTTTCGGTCACATATCGAAGGCCATGGATGTTACTGTTTTTGCAGAATTCTTTAAAAAATATCCGCAACACCTGCCACAAAGTGTACATCCATCTCGTCTAATAACGACAAAATTGAAATGTAGATAAATGTCGAAGTTTTTTGGAAGATAAGTGATCAATGATCATACCACTCGATATTTGTAGTATAACTTTTGGCCAAATGGTTCATAATCCTCCTGTGGCTGTATTTTTGGTGGTCTTGGACGATAAATGGTCCAAAACAAGCGAATTGTGGCATAATAGACGATTTCGACGATGCTCAAAAAGGAAATGCCAAAAAATAATCCAAGCAAACCACCGCAAATTGCTAGAAAATCAGTAATCGTGTACCTTTCCACCCGTTTTTCTATTTTGACTTCGGGATCTTGGAAGAAAATGGAGACTCGTGTGGATAGTTGACTGACGTTTTGAAGATTTTTTTAAAATAATTTATGCGTTTTTATAAATACATTTAACATTGTCCATACCCTATTTCACTCGCTTCGAATCCAATATTGTTACTCTTGTTCGTCATAAATAAAAATTTTTTTTCAGTTTTTATATCGTACTGAATATCAATACATGATTCCATACAATTACATTCGTCACGAAACAATTTTCCATAATGGGATACATATTTTTTCTGAGCGTATATATAGCATTCGATACGCGCTGCACCACAGATTTTTGTATTGTTGTCTCCTGTGAAAAATATGGAATTAATTTTGTTTTGGGATCCAATTAATGGAATTTGCTGAATACATACTTGGCATAGAAAATTTTACACATCCGCATTCATTTTTAGTGAAATTTACCAAACACTCTTCTGCGCAATTGTTTTTCGTATAGATTTTGAAGTATCGCAATTTTCGCTCAGAATTGAAAAAACATTGACGCTGATTTGATTTATAAAAGCTCATGCCTTTCGAAATATCTTTTAGTTTAGGTTTAATCGTTATCTGAATATCTTGTGACATTGAAATGAAAAACCTAGCATGAAATTCGGATGTTCTTTCACCTGGAACTTTTATATCCAATATGAATCCTTTCATAACTCCTGTACAAATATAATCATAATCATTCGTGTTTTGCGAAACAACAAAATCCATAGCATAATTTTGACCCGCGCCAATCATACGATTGGGATAAACGTTGCCTTCAAATCCATCAGTATAGCCACTTTCAAAACTCCAGCCAGATGTCATTGGACTGTTCTTCGTGGTCATCTTCTTTCTTGACACCATTCTGAAAATTGTTGATTTACCTTTTTTCATCTTTACGAATGGGCAATTTAAGAGACTTACCCATCTGTATACATTTCATTCGAGCTCAAAGCATTAAATGCAAAACATTGACCTTCCGTAGTCATCATTGGAATAAAATGGTCAGAGCACCTGATGTCACTTGATTGCCATTGGCATCCAGACAATGAATTATCAAGATTGGGAGCGAGGTTCTCAAGTACATCGTAGATGGATTCGTTTGTGAAATCATTTCGGTATTTAGGAAATAAATTCAAAGCTGGACAAATGTGTCCTAACGCATCAAATTGCGATGCCCTGCACAAAGATATTTATATACAAAAAATGTCATCATTGATGCCGCAAATTTAGAGTGACAAAAACCATAGTTTAAATGTTTAAATAATCTTTGGTCAAGAAGGTTTCCATCTAGGGCTCTCCCTCAAAAAAAATTTCTTAATTATATAAATTTCGGAATATTAAAAGGAATGCTGATACTTGCAAGAGAACGTATTTCTTCGAATAAAAATATTAAATATCGAGATGTGAGTTTCAAAAATTACTTACTCAATATCAGATAGTTTGCCAGATAACTTTATATTATTATTTCCTATTTTGAACTTAGATGATACATCCAATTTATGCTTTAATGTTTTCACCCTGTTACAAATTATTACGGTTGGAAATGGGATGGCCGAAATAGGTGCCACTTCATCAAAATTCAAGGTCATTGGATTCTCATTCCAGTCCAACCAAACGGCGCGAATCATAGTACCACACAAACCGAGTGATAAACCAAAACCAATTATCCACCACCATCTTAAGTAAAAGTGTAATTAAAATGGTGCCGAATAATTCGAAGTATATGTGGATTGTGGAAAAACTTGGACTAACCTTTCACTTTTGTGTAGCAATTTATCAGTGAAGTAATGAAAACCATGGATATTGGTATTGCTACAGAATTCTTTGAAAAAAATACGAAACACTCGAATGAAGGAAGTAGTGAACCCCATCACCACTACTTGAATAAATTTAACAAACAATTTCACCTAAAAACATTTTTTCCTTTAATTACTAAATAATATAATATTTAATATTTTTGGAAGAAAATCACTTATTTTTAACTAACCACAAAGATAATTAGACTGTGAATTATAGTCTGAGCTCTGGTTTTCAACAAGATCAATTGGTTCTTAGTAAATATTTTGCGAATTTTAAAACTCAAGAATGTAAAGAAGGACATGTTTCAAAACAGTAAAAAACACAGTAAATATCTTGCACAACCGTTGCTATTCACATTTATCTATGACCACGTACACTCAATTTGTGAAAATAATTTCATTTGATCGGGTTTTATTCGGACCAGAATAACATGGTAATGGAAGATTAAATCAACACATGCGAAAAGCTTTTATGAAAATGCCAAACATATCATTTCACCGCTATTTCACGACATTACAAATGCATTTGAATTTTATTTATAAAATTAAATATCAATCAATAAAATCAGTTCGGTGGTTTGATTTGTTTATTACACTTTTATTCGTGACATTAAGCCATAATTCAAGATTAACTTAAACTTATGCAACGCATGTATGCTTTTAATTGATGTTTACATTACTAAAAATCAATGTTAGGAACCTAGGGGCTCGGAACGTAAAAACAAAACATCAAATAAACACAGTTTTGTATCAATGTGATATATAGCGACAAATATTACAAATATTAGTGATTATCGTAGTTTTTACTTTTCCGCACACACTTAGTGTGTAAGGTAAAGTATTGGAATCGGTCGAAAAATTAACATCCATCAAAAATGTGTTTTCTGGGTGTTTTTGGGGCCAGGGAACACGAATCTAGCGTTTTTTTTTTGATGTCCGAATGTATGTGCGTACCCTGTACGCTGTATGCTGTACGCAAACATTTGTTAACACGATAACTTTCAAACAAGAAAAGTAATTCAAAATCTGACTTCACAGGATGATTGGGGGTGCCGAGGAATAGAAACCATTAGATTTTGAGCGACTTTGGTTGATAGAGTGACGTGTCATGTCTGGTGTGATGCCCATGGGCATCCATGGGGAAAATTCAATTTTTCTTCCAAAAGTGATATTTAATGTATTCCCAAACACTCAAAAATATTTAATGGAGGGTTTTTGGGCATGAGAAAACCAAATATGACGTTAGTTTTACGATACAAATATATTTCGACACACTTTCCATACAAAAATTTCAAAAAATTTGGATTTTTGTATGAAAGCCATGCTTGTATGATATCGTTCACACAAAAATAACATTCCGAAGGTTTGAAGAGATTTCAATGGATAATAGGGGTACCTCCCGAACAAAATTTTGGATTTTTCGCTCAAAAACGAAAATTTTGTATGGAAGGTACCACGCAATCCTATTGACATTTCTTCAAACTTTCAAAATGTTAGCTTTTTGTGAAAAAAATACCCTGTGCAAAGTTTCACGTCATTGCGATATCATACAGGCATTGAAAAGTCTATCGAAAAATTATTTGTATCGTAATATTCTTATAGTAATCCTGTGTGATTTTACAAATGACAGGAATATTCACAGAAAGTGAAGTTATTGTTCACTACTCAAAATGCACCAATATTCGTGAATATGCAAGATTTTTCATTTTCACGAATAAGCCCCTAGTTAGGAACATATTATTCCATTTACAGTCAATATGAATAATGTGTCGTATAAAGTTGAATACAAATAATATATATTCACTTTTCCGCACACCCACTAATCGATTTACTACGTGTTTTAGGTATAGAGAATCACACAACACGTTTTTTGGCCATGTTAATGTGAGGATGTGGTACACGTCTCATATGACATATCGTTATCCAGATTCGTCGGACAGTGAAGTCGATGAATGTACGTTATTCATATATTATGTAATATATACTACTACAGTATACTCCTGTATTCCGATATTTCTATATTTTTTTACATACGCCAACCCGAAACAAACAAACAGACATACTTTCGCTTTTATAGGTATAGAAGAAGAAGACGACCATTTACAGCAAAATGATGTGAGAACAAATTGTAGCGCTTCTAATTTCCTACAAATTTCTCTCAGGCCAAAACATGGGACGAACATTGGTTTTTTAACTTTTGGAGGCCAAATTGTTTTTTCGGAGGCCATTTACCATTTTGTTGGTGATCATTTTCTTTTTTTTGTGACTTTTTTGCATTTTTTGGCGACCATTTTCTATTGTTTTGACGGCCACTTGTTCTTTTTGGAGATTTTTACTATTTTTTCGGAGGCCAAAAAGTTAATTTGGTTATCATTCGATTAAAAAAACTACAAAAAACTCAGGATCCTTTGTTTTTTTAAAGTTATTAAAAAAAAGTTTTTAAGAATAAGATGCAATTGTATTTAACGGCACTTTATTATATTTAAAATTTTATTTTAGTGGCCAAACGATGGACTCAATCCAATCAATGTAATAAGCCACACGTGTATAGACACTTGGTAACGAGGTTCCGCAATTTACACCAAGTGAAACAATGCCAACTATGGTCGCTCTGCTTGAATTACTGTATGGGAAATACTGGAGAGGACCTCCACTCTGAAGAGCACCGCCATGGCAAGAATCTCCTCTTCCTTTTGGATCGTTTGCACAATATTGCCCTTCGCTGATGCCATTTTGAAACTCATCATAATTTAGTTGCTTATTCCATTCCAAAATAGTTGAATTACATTCGAGCAATGGTACCGATGTTAAGTTCGTTTTGAGTAACTTACTCGAATAAGACCCTGTGTTATCATTTGATAATTAAATATTTGCATTAAACATCTGGCCAAAATTCATGTTATGTTCAGTCATTAATAATGATAACTTTATCCCACCATTAGTGATGGTGGCACTCCACCCGATAACGATCAATTCAGAATCAACAACCTCTTCTTTCGTGTGCAAGCATGCTGCCCTAATATCCCCATTGAAATTCCGAAATTTATTCTGAATTCGAATCAATGCAATGTCATTTTTCTTCATTTCTTTGTTATAATCTCGATGTCTCGAAATAGTCTGAATGCAGTGAAAATATTTTTTTTTTTTTTTAAATAATAAAAATAAAGAAAATTAGATATTATAGTAATCTTACCTTTATTAGGTATAATTCTGCAAAATCATCATCAGTAAGAGGTGGCTGTTTGAAGAGAAAATAAATGAATTTTGAATTATACATGCAAATGGAGATTTAACTATTTAAAATCGTTTTCATATGATTCCAAGCCATAGCTGGGGAGACAGGGGGGTATTACCCCATCAAATTTTTGCGTTACCCCTTTACGAAATTCATGATTTTGGATAGAATTTTTCTCATTTTGCTAGCTGAAAATTTCCTATTTTGCGAATACGAGGCAAGGAATGAAGCGTATATGCACATACACTACTTTCTTCGTGTCTCATTCCGTATTCTGTTTCGTGTTTTCGTAACTGACGCACGGCGCGAATACCCCGGGTGAACAGTGCAAATGAGTTGTTAAAATATATTGAATTGTCCATTTGAGTTGCAGACGGTCGCGTCATTCATTATGCTTACATTCTCACATTACTCAAAATGCTCAGATAGTCGATATGATTTTTTTTTAAATATTATATTTTCCTTAAATTCTCGCTTTAGTCACTCTTTACTCACTTTACCAACTCGAACTTGAGACGGTTCATTGGATTCATCTACACATTGCGCTGCAGTCAAAACATAACGCTCCGATATGATTGTGCCACTACAGCGATTCTCGTTTTCATTACGATTTACACTTGGATAGAATAATTCAACCTATGAATGAAAAAAAAAAAAATAATGCCAATTGAAGGAAGTGTCAATTCTAATGGTAAGCGTCGTAATTGGTTACTTCAATGAAAAAATATATATCAAATTGACTTACCACCCAAATGAACTCATTATCAGCATCATTTACATTCTCGTCGTCTGTAATTTCTATATTATTTATAGAATAGTTTGTACAAGCTATTTGCGAGACGCCAACTTAAAAAAAGAAAATTGAAATAATGATGTAGTTTTTAAAATTTAAGTAAAGCTTTCAATGATTTTTATATACCATAGTTGGGATTATTCCTCAGCAATTTAGCTATATCTCTATAACCTGGAAAAATAAATTATTTTAATTTCTCTCACTGTTGCCTTATACCTAGATCTATAGATAAGTTGGTTCAAATAGAATTCAATCATAAATGTGAACTATTGAGTTAATAATAACAGACGTTTTATATGAAAACACTGCAGAATAGACGAAAAATTTAGATTTCAAATCATTAGAACCTCTTTGTACAGCATACTGATGTGGTATTTTATTGTTCTTGGTTTTTAAATTTACATCGGCTCCATGTTCAACTAGATATTTGGCTATCTCCAAATTACCTAAAAAGCATAGAGAATGGTGACAAAACTCCATGTAGAAATAATTTTTTTCAATTCAGAAAAAGTGTACAATTACCTCCATAATCTGTCGCCCAGTGAAGTGCTGTATATTGATCAACATCTACAGCATTCACATCGGTTTTATGATCAACTAGATATTTTACTGTCTCCACATGTTCTAAAGAGTATAAAACGTAATACAATTAACATTCGTTTTAACCTGCCAAACTTGGTAAATAAAGTCAAAATTAGTTTTGATAAGGAGTATTGAATTACCTTTCTGAATCGCATTTATGAGTCTTTATAAGTATTTATTAAAAAAACAAAAAAAATTAAAAAAATTGTATGAATTATTATAAAAAAAAATATTTTTATAAAATATTACGGTGTACGCCGGACATTGTCAGACGCATTTACATTGGCTCCGTGTTCAACTAGATATTTGACTGTTTCTAAATCGCCTAAAAAGCATGAAAAGTAATAGGATAAATATTAATTGAACATAATTATTTTTAATTACCTCGTTCGGCAGCCAAGTGCAATCTGTACTTAGTGGAGTTTTATAAAAAAAATAAAATAAAAAATAAATATAAAGAAAATTTTAAAAATAATATTTTTATAAAAATTTACGGTTCACTATAATAAGCGTTTTTAACATTCATATCAGCTCTATGATCAACCAGGTATTTGACTAAATCTGCTTGACCTAAAGAGCATGAAAAATGACAAGGTAAAAACTTATTAAAAATAAGTCGCTTCAAATCGGAGCATAGGATTACCATATTGCGAAGCATAGTGCAGTCTTTACATAGTGAAAAAAAAAAATAAAAAAAATATTTAAAACAATTATTATAAAAAATATTATTTTTATAAAATCTTACGCCGTATTTTTGTCTTTACTTTCGGCATTCACATTTGCTCTGTGTTCGACTAGATATTTTACTACTTCTAAATTATCTAAAAACAACAAAAGTAATATGATTAATATATATTGAAAACAAAGACTTCGGCTATATAGCCACTAATGTGCGAGCTCAATTGGTGCCAGTTGGTGCTTTTGAAAATAGAATTTCGTGGCAAAAAAGTGATGTCTCTGATTTAAAATAATCTATTTCAGATACGAATTACTTTTCCCAACTATTCGAACTGCGTTTAACAACGGCGTAAGATTGTCATTGCCATACGCATTTATTTTGGCTCCATGTTCCACTAGATATTTGACTGCTTCTAAACCACCTAAAAAACATGAAAAGCAACATTCAATGAAACGAAATCGACTTAATTTGGAATAATAAATTACTCCATGTAACCGCATAGTGAACTAAAAATAATATATTTGGAGATAAAATAAAGCATTAATAATGGATCTCGTAATAATCATATTCAAAGTTTAAAAAATGAAATACTTGGTAAATCTTTAAACTGGTCTTCTGCATTCACATTTGCTCTATGATCCACTAAATATTTGAGTACATCTGTATGATCTAAAAAGCATAAAAAGTAAAAAGATTAATAAAAGATTATTCGGTTTAATTTGGAATATTAAATTTCCATTCAATGCGGCGAAGTGAAGTCTAAAAAAATGTAAAAAAATATTTGTAAAAATGATTATAATTTTTTTTTTTTTTTCATAAAATCTTACGGTGTGTCTCCTTGCGAATTTCTGTCATTCACATTTACTCCACATTCGACTAGGTATTTGACTACTTCTAATCTACCTAAAACGCATGAAAAATAATATTATTTACATTTACAATATATAATTTTAATTTGAAATTTTGAATCACCATTCTTCACCGCGTCATGAAATCTAAAAAAAAAAATATTTAAAAAAATTCATAAAAATTATTATAAAAATGATGTTTTTATAAAATTTTACGGTGTATAATTAAATCTGTCGTTGACATTTATATCGGCTCCATGTTCGACCAAATATTTGACTATATCAACATAACCTAAAAAACATGAAAAGTAACAAGATTAACATTCATTCAAAATAGTTCATGTTAAATCTGAGTATTTGATCACCATTTCGAGAAGCGAAGTGAACTGGAGTACTTTCCAAATGGTCTTGTGCATTCACACTGGCTCCGTGGTCGACTAGATATTTAACTATTTCTAAATTACCTGAAATTTATGAAAAGTATGAAAATTACCAGTTATTGAAAATAATTTTGTCTAATTCAAAGTATTGAATTACCCTTCTCACACGCTTGCATTAACGGTGTACGTTGGATATCGTTTTCCGCATTTACATTAAGCCCATGTTCAACTAGGTATTTGACTACATCTGCTTGAGCTTAAAAGCATAGAAAGCATGGTGAAAAAAATCTTCATCTAAACAAAATTGTTGAAAAGTGTAAAACTACCATTCTCGCCATTGGCCGCGTTGTGAAGAAGCGTGTCTTCGTATCTATCTACATAATTTATATTTGCTCCATGTTCGACTAGATATTTTACCAACTCCAAATTACCTAAATCGTATGAGATAAGAATCATTGATGAATAATTCGTTTTAATTCGGAGTATTGAGTTACCATTGCGAGCAGCATGCTGAATGGGTATAAATTTGTCGTCGTTTTCCACATTCACATTTACTCTTTGTTCGACTAGATATTTGGCTACATCGATCTGATCTAAAAAGTATAAAAAGCGATGATAAAAAACTCTATCTAAAAATAGTTCTTTTTAATTCGGAAAATTTTACAATTACCATAAAAACTAGCTAAGTGGAGTCTATTTATTGAAAAAACAAAAAAATATAATATAAAAAATTTAGAAAATGATATTATTTTTATAAAATTTTACGGTGTGTCTTTTTGATATTCGTTTGTAGCATTCACATTTGCTCCATGTTCAACTAGATATTTGACTGCTGCTATATTACCTAAAAGGTATAAATAAGATTTACATTTATTGAAAATAATGTCTCTTAATTCTGAGTTTTGAATTACCATTACGAGAAGCCAAGTGAATTCTAGTGATTTAAAAGAAAATGAAAATATTTAGAAAAATTATAATATAATTTTTTTATTTTTATAAAAGCTTACGGTGTATTTTTGAGAGAGTCGATAGCTTCTATATTGGCACCATGTTCGACTAAACATTTTGCTACTTCTGGGTGATTTTTCTCAGCAGCGTAGTGAAGCGCTGACCTCTGCTGGTAGTCTTCGACATTTACAGTGGCTCCATATTCGATTAATGTTTTGGTTGCCTCTGCTTGGCCTAGAAAGTATGAAAATTGTTGTTAAGTTTTCTTTATGTAACACTAACGCTAAATTGTAACCGTTCATTGCAGCACGATAAATAGGCGTCTGTTTGTTTGCACCCACTGCATTTACGTTGGCTCCATGGTCGAGTAGGTATTTGATCGCTTCAATGTTGCCTGGAATGATTTTTTTTTTTTCATTTTTAAGATCCATTTAAATCAATTGTCCTTGATTCAACGTGTGCTCACCCCACTCAGCGCTATAATGAAGCGGTGTATTTTCATCTTCAGTAGTGGCATTCACGTTTGCTCCCGCATCGATGAGAGTTTTGATTACATTGGTATGATCTAGAAAACATTAAATAGAATCGAATTTTATTTTTAAAAAAAATATATTTAAAGAATTTTGAAAAGCTCAGATTTACCCGCCATAGCAGCACGATGAAGTGCCTGTGTATGCTTTTCGTTATCTTCAACATTTACATTGGCTCCACGTGCGAGTAGATTTTTAACTTTATCCACATTACCTAAAAAGTATGAAAATAACGTGATTCTTTTAATCCTAGTTATACTTTTCACGAGATCGTTCATTTGTTCACGCGATACGACAAAAACTATATATTTAAAAAAACAACTATTTCGCTTTGATATGCAACTTATAATATGCTGTTTTTATTTTAGAACAGTCAAATGTTTTTGATTTTCATTTACAATTTCACCACCAGTTGACCGATCGTATTTTAACTGTTGTTCAACACAAATTCTATTATTACCTCTTCTTACGGCACTCAATAGCTGTTGATCCAAACCAGTATTGGATCGTGCATCCCTCAGTTCACAAAACAAAAATAGAAACACCAAAAAATATTTCATTTCAAATACAATCTGCTGATTGAATAATAAAATCGATGATATTTAGAGGATGAAACACAATTCACGTTCGTTTTAATAAATTGCAAATGCTAATTGTTCAAATTTATTTCAAAATAACACTGTTTTCACTCTCAATTTCACGAGATTTATGACATTCTAAATCACACTGATCTTCTTTTATTGGCAAATATATTTGCAGGGGTCAATATGTGAGTTCAAACTATTTTACTATCTTCTTGAGATTATACTCTATCAAATGGTGAATAGATGAAACGTCAATTCTCTCCCTCTCTTCATCATTCCAGTTCTGACATTTCATGCATGTAAAATAGGCTGCAATAAATGCGCAAATTATATTTCTATCATTGTTTTTGTTGTACCGTGTGACATTCAATACTGCTACGCACAAACGACTTTTTTACACAAAGAATATGACCTACAATTTACATACTTGATCGTTTAATAAAATCAAATAATCGTATCTTACACAAAATGCATTTATTTAACGAAACTCATTTTAATGATGGGCTTATCCCAAGTCCATCTAGACTGATGATTCTAAATAAAATGAAACACAATAAATTGAAGAGACAAATTGTAGCCAATCAACTTTAAAATTTCTGTTTCTTTCTTAGTATGAATGAGTAACGTATAGTGGTGTGACTTGAAATGCATTCATAAAGAGTTTAAAATAGTGTCTAATACTGATATAGGAAATATTATTATTTTAGATTAAAATTCAATAAAAATGCATTATTTTGATGAGGATTTTTTAAATGTTGTTCGCTTTTAATCGTATTCTTTCTGTTGTTGTGGGTATAAAGAATCATTCAATCAAACTATACCATACAAGAATTTAGAAAAAAATATTTTAATTCTTGAAATTTTGGTTGAAGTTTTGTTTGTATGCAAGCCCATATGGAACATCATTGTGGTACTTTGTATTATCTATCTCTGGATAGGTTAGGGGCCAAACGATGTATTCAATCCAATCAATGTAATGAGCCACACGAGTGTAGATACTTGGTAATGTGGATCCACATTTTGAAGCACCAAATGAAACAACACCAACTATGGTCGCGATCGTTGAATTACTGTACGGGAAATATTGAAGTGGACCTCCACTATCTCCTTGGCATGAATCGCTTCTTCCTTTTGGATCATGTGCACAATATTGCCCTTCGCTGACACCATTTCGAAATTCGTTTGCATTTGATTTTTTGTTCCATGCCAAAATAGTTGAATTACATTCAAGTATTGGTATCGATTTTAAAGTCGTCTTGAGTAACCTGTTTGATTTGGGTCCTTTCAAAAAATAATTCATGTTATGTTGATTCATTAATAATGATAATTTTATCCTACCATTATCGGAAGTGAGCCCCCAACCGATAACGATCAGTTCAGAATCAACATCTTCCTCTATCGTGTGCAAACATGCTGCTATAACATTATCATTGAATTGAATTTCGTCTCGAGTTCGAATCAATGCAATGTCATTTTTCTTTGTTAGTTGATTATATTGTGGATGCTTCATGATATCCTGAATGCAATAATAAAATTTATTTAAGAAAATGATGAAAAAAAGAAAATTAGATTATAAAGTGATCTTACTTCTATTAGATAGATATCGCCTTCCATTCCATCATCATCATCAACAGTTAGCTATTTGAATGGAAAATAAAACAATTTTGAATTTATATTATATAGGCAATTTATAGGCATTCATTTTAAACCGATTTTTTAATACTCTTTATTAGTCTACTCACTTTACCAACTCGAACTTGAGACGGTTCATTCTCTTCATGTACACAATGAGCAGCAGTCATAATATAACGCTTGGATATAATTGTACCTCCACAACGAATATCGTTCTCACTGTCGTCAGTATTCGGGTAGAATAATCCAGCCTTCCAATGAAAAGAAATACGTTAATGTGAACACAAAGAAGTGTTAATTCAAAAAAAAAAAAAGTTTCTTCACGCATAAATAAGATTGAAATATATCAACTTGACTTACCATCCAAGGAAACTCTGTAACATTAACCGCATCGCCCTTTACAATTCGTATATCAATATCATTAGTTGAATATGATGTGCACGCAATTTTTGAAGGAAAAACTTAAAAGGAAAATAGAAATAATTATGAAATCTTTTGTAATTTGTTATTTTTTAAAATGAAAGTAAAGCGATTTTATTTACCAAAGCTGGGAGATTTCCTCAGTATCTTGGCTATCTGTCTGCTTAATTGTATATCACCTAAAAAAAAAAATCTAAATTAACACCAAATCAGAGCTTCTGATAAGGGGTCAGAGGGATCGGATTAACTGCGATGAGTGAGGCACTAGAGATTTTGAAGCCAATTTTGCTCTCACCTACCCCCTAGAAATGAACAACTAAAAACTTAATTTTGAATTTATAGTTTCGAAATCCGAAACCCTTTTGAAAAATAAAAAAATTGAGCAACTCATATTTCACTACTTATGTGTGAAAAGTAATTAGATTTAACATTTATTTATTTTTTTGATTTACTTGCTGAGCAAACTGGAGCAATCGGAACGTTCGAAAAATGATGTTGATGAAATGATGCACACAAACAATTTTCGAAACGTTCCGCCTGCTCCGTTTCAGTTTGTGCAAAGCTGAAACCAAACAGCGAAACTGTCTATCGGTTTGTACGAGAAATGTCAAACCGGTTCGGATCGCCGCAATTATTGAAAATAATTCGATAAAACCAATTATACACAGAAACAAATATTCGAGTACGGTTACTCGCACTTGCGGAGTTACGCACTCTATTTTACTCTATTTTTGGTGTTAATTTCATCCAAGTGAACGCATCGTAGTGAAAGAAGAGATACATGTGTAGTCATAGCCGCATGCGTTCAATGTACATATGACTACACATGTATCTCTTCTTTCACTACGATGCGTTCACTTGGATGAAATTAACACCAAAAATAGAGTAAAATAGAGTGCGTAACTCCGCAAGTGCGAGTAACCGTACTCGAATATTTGTTTCTGTGTATAGTATTGAATTACTCATATCTAGAGCTAAATGTTCTGGCGTTTGGTGAAATAAGTCTGCGGTGTTCACAATGGCTCCATGTTCAACTAGATATTTGACAATATTCAGATCACCTAAAAAGTATGAAAATGTATAAAATATCTTATTATATAATTCATTCAAAA
The DNA here is from genome assembly GCF_009176525.2 of Contarinia nasturtii. Classification (NCBI taxonomy): domain Eukaryota; kingdom Metazoa; phylum Arthropoda; class Insecta; order Diptera; family Cecidomyiidae; genus Contarinia; species Contarinia nasturtii. The sequence continues at coordinate 7,925,215 of NW_022197486.1, forward strand.
TAATTCGTTTTCATTCAGAATATTTAATTACCTTTGATGATAGCATTGTGAATTCTAAAAATAAAAAATAAATATATAAACAATTATAAAAGTTATTATAAAATTATTATTTTTATGAAATTTTACGGTGAACGTAACACATGGTCAAACTCATTTATATTGGCTCCGTGGTCGACTAGATACTTGACTGCTTCAAAAAGACCTAAAAAGCATAAAAAATTAATAAGATAAACATGTATTGAACATAATTCTTTTTTGTTTGGAATATCACCTTCCTGAGCAGCGTAGTGAAGTCTAGTAATTAAAAAAAAATATAAAAAAATTTATAAAAATTATTCTGAAAATATTATTTTTGTAAAACTTTACGGTGTACTTGACACACGGTCAAACACATTTATATTTGCTCCTCGATCAACTAGATATTTGACTATGTCTGTATGGCCTAAAAAGCATGAAAGGCATATTAAAATCCAATGAAAACATTTCTTTTAAGTATGAAATTACCATATTCAGCTGCCCAGTGAAGCGGTCTTGATTTCAAACTTCCTTCCGCATTTACGTTGGCTCCAGATTGTTCAACTAGATATTTGACTACATCTAGTTTACCTAAAACGAATAGAAAATGAATAAATAATTCTTCCAAATTCGAAAAAGTCTACAATTACCATGCTGAGCAGCGTAATGAAGCTTCAATTTTTATAAAAGACCATTAAAACATTAAAAAATAAATGTATTATAAATAATTTTAATAATTCAATTAATTTACCGGAGTAACACCTATGTAGTTTTCCGCACTTACATTGGCTCCATGTTCAACGAGATATTTGACCATATTTATTGAACCTAAAAACCATAGTATATTGAAAAAAAAAACTCTTCCCAATTCGGGATAGTCGACAATTACCAGATGTTACAGTAGCCCAGTGAAGAGGCGTTTGTTTTTCAAAGCCTTCTGCATTCACATTTGCTCTATGTTCGACTAGATATTTAATTACTTCCAAATTACCTAAAGAAGTATTCATTGAAAATTAATTCTACAATGATTTGGAGTATTTAGTTACCCTCCTTAACAGCGTAGATCAACGGTGAATCTCTTGCCATGTCTTCCACATTTACATTGGCTATATGTTCGACTAGATATTTGGTAACATCTGTATGACCTGAAAATCATGAAAAGTAATAAGATTGACAATTTACTAAAAATAATTCGTTTTTATTTCGATTTTTTTAATTACCATAAAGAATAGCTGCGTGAATTGGGGTTAGTTTTGTATTGCCGTTCTCGTCTATATTGCTATACGCACTTATGTTGGCTCCATGTTCCACAAGATATTTGACTACTTCTAAACTACCTAAAATGCAACCATGTTTCAAGCAAGAAAAGTAATACGATTCATAGAAAATAACAAATTTTAATTTGGAGTATTCTAGGGGATAACCGTGAATTGCAGATCGAATAATTTATAATAATAAACGCTATTTCTCTCTATTTTTCACTAATTCTGCTAGTATTTCTACTAGTTTGTTCTAATACTGCTATTTTTTGCTAATTTCTCTAGTACGTCAAAAATATTGCATACGTCAGATTGACAGCATGATCGAATAACTGAAATGTGTTTACGTAAATGTTTCAAGTTGACACTTTCAACGTGTATATTTGAAGCAGGCACTAGCCTATACGTTTTCAGTAAGAAATCTGTCATCAAATCTACATTTCCGATTGCAATTCGTAAATTGTAGTTAATACAGATGAAACGTGCTTGGTTACGTGCCATTGAATATATTTTTATTTAAAAATGAGAAAAAGCGTATTAAACTACATATTTTGATACATTTTAGTTCAATACTATTCAATTCGTTTGTTTTGTGAATTTTATTTTAATTAATTATTTCAATATATTCAAGAATAAATGCTTACTAAAGTATATACGTGTACAGTGCTAATTCTGCTATTTATTGCTAATTTTGCTATTTTCTTCATGTAAATTTCCCTATTTTTTGCTAATGTGCTAATTCTAATTCGCATGGATATCCCCTAGGGAGTATTGAATTACCATTCTGGGCAACCAAGTGGAGTGGTGAGTGTGATTCGGCATTCACATTTGCTCGATGATCAACTAAATATTTGATTACATCTACATGGTCTAAAAACATGAAATGTGATAAGATGCATTGAACATAGATTTTATTAATTTGAAATTTTGAATCACCATTCTGAACCGCGTATTGAAGTCTATAGTATATTAAAAATAAAAATGAAAAACAAGTTATAAAATTTATTATAAAAATAGTATTTTTATAAAACCTTACGGTGTGTAATTGTTTCTATCAACCACATTCACATTAGCTCCATGTTCAACTAGATATTTAACTATATTTGTATGACCTAAAAATCATGAAAAGTAATAAATATTCATTAAACATATTCCGTTCAAATAGTTCGGAGTCTTGAAATAGGTAAGCAAAAAAAGTAGCAACAATTGACAACGCCAAATTCAAACCCTTATGGAAATATTTCGATTTCATAGCCGACTATAAATTGATTAATTTGGGACAAAAATGGCTGATATTTCAGCCAGCTAAAGTTAACTTTAAGTGACTATATGCGTCTTCATGTAACTTGAGTTGAGAAATGTCGATTGTGATCATAGTTAACTACGGTTAACTATAAGTATATGAAAATGATTTCTGTCAACTATGTTGACTATAATCACTTTTAGTTAACTCTGAAACATAACCGACTTTAATCGATTTCAATCATCTATTGGTAATTTTAACCAAACAAAAGTGATTAAAATTGGCTTAATTTATAGTCAGTCAGTAATTTTTTTTCACAAGGGCACAACCAATTTCAAGAAAAACCGCTTAAAAACTAGGCTGTAAATGGCTTCGTATTCGGAGTATTGAATTACCATTCTCAGCAGACCGGTGGAGTCTAAAAAATTAATATAAAAAAAATATAAAAATCATTATAAAAATATTATTTTTATAAAATTTTACGGTGTATCTTTCTCATCGGTTTCCGCATTCACATTGGCTCTATTATCGACGAGGTATTTGACAACATCTGTATGACCTGAAAAGAATAGAAAATAGTGCGGGAAGTTTTCATATAAAAATAATTTTCCTCGATTAAGAAAATGTCTACAATTACCATTTTGAGCTGAGTAGTGTAATGGTGTTATATAGCCATCGAATTCGGCATTCACATTTGCATTATGATCAACTAGATATTTGACTACATTTGTATGGCCTAGGAAGCATTGAAAGTAAGATGAAAAAAACTGCATGTAAAAACTCAATTCGAAAATTTTACTTTTCCGCACACATAGTGTAAGGTGAAAAGTATTGTAATCGGTCAAAATTTTGAAAACTTCAGAAACATGTTTTCTGGACGTTTCTGAGGTCAGCGAACCCGAATCAGGCCGTTTTGAGCATGGTTTATGTTAATCTGTACGTCGTACGTCGTACGTCGTACGTCGTACGTCGTACGTTGTACGTCGTACGCAAAATTTGTTAGCAAGATTGCGCTCATCGTAGAAACTTAATTCAAAATCTGACTTTACAGGATGATTGGGGGTCCCGAGGAATAGAAATCATTAGCTTTTGAGCGACTTTGGTTGATGGGAAAAAATGTCATGCCTGGAGTGATACCTATGAAAAAGAGTCCAATTTTCGTCCAAAAGTCATACTTAATGT
>NW_022197486.1:7933913-7957048 GCF_009176525.2 Contarinia nasturtii
TTATCGTGGTTTACGGGGTTGGCCATCATGGTAAAAACTGTTAAAATATGATTTACCATGGATTTTGAGGTCGACCATCACGGAAAAACGTGTCAAAACATGATTTAGCATGGTTTACGGAGGATTCACCACAGTTTAACACGGTTCATCATTTGTCAACCATTGCTTTTAACATTGGTCATCCAGCGTCGAAAATCGTTCGATTTTGGTGCTGTTGAATTGGACTCGAATATTGAAAACTAAAGCCGAAATAAACGATCATGAAAAACTAATCATTCCAACAGCAAACTCCCGAAAGTGTACTGTACGCAATTTTTTTTAACCATTTTGTTAGCACGATAATTCTTCTTAGGTTAGAGAACAGCAAATTCACATCTGACTTTACAGGGTGATTGGGATTGAAAGGAGTAGGCTGGTGTTGTTTTTGAGCGATATTCGTTCATCGGTGTATCCATGATGTACCCATATATGGGGGTATGGTATGCGAAAATTTGTTAACTAGATAAATCTTTTCCCAGAGACGTAAATCAAAGTTTGATATGTGTAAAGGGGTTTTTTGCTACGAAAACCGAATCTGATGTTAGTTTTGAGAAACAATCAATATTTGAAAAAGTCACCAAAAAAGTGGGGTTTGTACAATACGTTGTATAGAAGGTACCTTCAATTTGTATTGAAATTTTGCTTCGAATGTTAATTTTTTTTTTTTTTTTGAAAGAAAATAGCCTGTAAAAAATTTCATGTCATTGTGGTATCATACAGGTACATTTCTGGTGATTTTATCTTTTCTGTATAACACACACTTCACATATTTTGAATACTTATACGTCAACAATGTATTAATTGGCCAAAAAAATTTACTGATATTAATTTAGTACTGCACTACCAGTGCATATTCAATATCTTTTGGGGAATGAAAATTCATTCGGCAAAGGAAAATTTTTTGGAAACAGTGCGGAAAAGTTAGACTTACGAATGTAAATTCCATTTTAATATTAAAGGGTAAGGTTACGAGCGAGCGAAGCGAGCGAGTAACCGTCCAATATGTAAAAAATATAGAAATATCGGAAGAAACTACCCAAGCACTCAAATTGCACTGCTCGCCCGGGGCATTTGCACCGTGCGTCAGATACGAAAACACGAAAATACAGAATACGGAGCTAGAGACTAAGAAAGTAGTGTATTTGCATATACGCTTCGTGCCTTGCATCTTATTCGTTATTCCTCTTTTTAGAAGCCTTTGCCATGCAAACAGCTGAAAAAGGGGAATAGCGAATAAGACGCAAGGAATGAAGCGCATACGCACATACACTACTTTTTTCATGTCACGCTCCGTATTCTGTTTCGTGTGTTCGTAACTGACGCACGGTGCGAGAGCCCCGGGTGAACAAAGCAAATTTAGTGCTTGGGTAGTATGCCGAGGCGAGCGAAGCGAGCCGAAGGCATGCTAGTATTTAAAAAAAAAACAACTATTTTGCTTTGATATACAACTTATAATATGCTGTTTTTATTTTAGAACAGTCAAATGTTTTTGATTTTCATTTACAATTTCACCACCAGTTGACCGATCGTATTTTAACTGTTGTTCAACACAAATTCTATTATTACCTCTTCTTACGGCACTCAATAGCTGTTGATCCAAACCAGTATTGGATCGTGCATCCCTCAGTTCACAAAACAAAAATAGAAACACCAAAAAATATTTCATTTCAATCTGCTGATTGAATAATAAAATCGATGATATTTAGAGGATGAAACACAATTCACGTTCGTTTTAATAAATTGCAAATGCTAATTGTTCAAATTTATTTCAAAATAACACTGCTTTTTTCCTCAATTTCACGAGATTTATGACATTCTAAATCACTCTGATCTTCTTTTATTGGCAAATATATTTGCAGGGGTCAAAATGTGAGTTCAAACTATTTTACTATCTTCTTGAGATTATACTCTATCAAATAGTGAAAAGATGAAACGTCAATTCTCTCCCTCTCTTCATCATTCCAGTACTGACATTTGATGCATGTAAAATAGGCTGCAATCAATGCGCAAATCATATTTCTATCATTGTTTTTGTTCTATCGTCTGACATTCAATACTGCTACGCAAAAAACAACTTTTTTACACAAAGAATATGACCTACAATTTACATACTTGATCGTTTCAAGTTCATCTGAACTATTGATTCTAAATAAAATGTACCAAACTGAAACCAATTGAAATGATCTATCGCTATCACACATTCGTTATAACTTGAAGGTCATACGATAGCCACAAATGAATGGGTCAGTATAAAAGACCGACTTAGGTTACTGAGAAGTCTATAAAAGTGGAAGTTTTTTTTTAATTAGAAAAAATAAACTATGCAAAGAACTGCGTGTTCCCCTTCTATGGACTCATATTACAAGACGGCTTTTTATTCTGACACATTCAAATGTGCCCCAAACTTTTGCTGTATTTACTTTTACCGAGACTTTTAGGGTGGGTGCTAGAAGAGCCGATTTTTATGTATTAATTTTCATTTAAAACACAAAAATATGATTACAGTCCCTAGTTAATCTTATAAGCGAACTATTCACGAAAGTTCAAAAGGACTATTTTTTGGATCTTTTGTACGGCCAGACGGAGGGATATAATTTTTCCGTTTGAAATCACTTAAGAAACAGACGTTTTTCTTCCAACAGACATATATAATTCATCCATATTCGCAAAGTTTAGTTTAACGAACACGGATAAAATATATATATGTAAGATAAGGTCGTCACGTCACGAGAGAAATGACATAAGCCAAAAATACGTACATAAAACTGTACAAACGAAAAAAGTCCAAAGATTCAAGAATGTGACGAGTTTTGTGAAATTGGAACTACTTACATATGCCACTTCATACAATAGAATCTATCTCTTTTAAACCGGCCAATATAGCTATTTGCAAAATTTCACAATACCCTCCTTTCTACTTCAATAACACTTAACGTAAAATGTATATACAATAATAATTGATGTTAGTACGTAAAAAATGTGTATAACAAGTTGCAGATGAAATAAAAAACGGAGCATTATTCGCTGCTTTCATTCTTTTTCAAATTTAAAGTGCAGCCGTTCACTCAATATTATTCTCCCAATATACTTTTTTTTTATTCATATTGAATTGAAGCAGATACTTTTGTGGCGTGTATGTATTTTTTTGTTGTGAATCAAAATGATTTTCCATTGTGAAAATGTTGTCGGATGCGCTTGTTTTCAAAGGCCCATTTTCAACATGAGAAAAAGTGTATTTTGGCATTCATTTAATTCTATCAAAAGAGCCTATTTTGAAAGAGCAAACGATATATACACAATCATTCATCATCATTTGTTGATAGGCTACAAAATTTAAGCAGCACTTTAAATGCCCCGTAATTGAAATGCTTACTCCATGCTTATTCTCAATCCATCTTTTTCACAAATGCAAAGGAATAAAAAAAAAATCAACCTTAAAATAAAACAGTTCACTCTTACCCGAGGCCGACCAAAAAAATACAGAATTTTGATTCAAGCGCCAGAAAAAATTGCCGAAAATAACAATAAAGTTAGAATATATAAAAGATAGTCGTTTTTCCTGCTGGTTTCGGTGATGAAATAAATTGCAGATTATGAGCCGTTAAAAAAAATTGGTCGGCAAAATGTAATGTATATATAACGGCAGTAGCAGTTCATGCATTCAAGAATAACACATACGCAGTGACGGTATCGGTCATATTTGGGAGGATAAGATGCGATTTTTGGTGCGAAACACCGAGACTAGAAAGCACCTCATCATATGAGCATTTTCCGTTAACAAAAAAAAAAACTCAACTTGAAAAAAAAAAACAATGAAGATGTAGTAAAATTATTCCCAAATCTATGGTAATTTTATTCAAAATATTAAATAATACACTTAAGTAAAGTCGCGCGAGTGCTGTGTGTGAATGCGAGCAGCAATATGGATGCGAATGAGCCAAAGTGCGGTTCATAGAGTCAGGATGAGAGTGGAAAATTTGCTTTGCATTGAGATGGCATCATTTTGATGACAAACGGTTCCATCAAACCAATTGACTCAGCGTTATTCGGATGTGTAAATTCCCTTCTTCTTTTTTTTTTCGTTCTCCACACTTTACACAAATATGCCTGGCAAAATGAATTTTGTGTGCCTGCGAGCTTAAATGCATTACTATATAATATTGAGATACGCATACATTCAACGTATTTTTAAATTGCTCGAACAGCATTGCTATATCGTGATAAAGTTAATGGATATGAAATCGGTTCTATGTATTTTTAGGAATTTGCTTTGAAATTTTTGTTTCAAAGCTCTGCAACGGTTTACTTGGGTTTTTTTTCGTTACACCCTTGCCTGCTCAGATGTAGACGATGATGAAACAATCTACCGATCTATTTAGTTTTGGTTGCCATCACAAACATCAGCGCGTTTTATCAAATCATTTTCATACATTGAATGAGACTGACTGTGCCACAACCGACGGTAGTAAAGGATAAACCGCAAGGAATTTTATCACTTCAATCTCATCTCACGCTCTCTTATATTCTATGTGAGTGTGTGGCATATGCACTATAGGCCATTCAATGTAAGTGGAATGAATGGCACTCGGGAAAAAGACGAAACATTTATTTTAGTGTGGAAATCTTTCAAGCGATTAAAAAAAAAGAATTCCGGGAATAGCAAGGTGTTTGTGCATGCTTTTAACTTTAAAAACAAAAGGTACTTTCGTTTTTTTTAAACCTCAATACAATAAACACTCTACATGCTCGTTCCGGATTTGTTTTTTTTTTTCAATTACGTGTCATTAATGTAAAAATATCGCCGCATCCATTGTGTGCATGTGGAAGAGAACGATGTGAGTGGTGTATAAGTTGATAGGCAGATGTGTTAATAAGAATAATGTCGCTGTGAGAAAGGAGCGTCAAAATGAATTTGTATATACAACAAAGCGAACCAACCAAGTTAAGACTCGAAATACCTGAACAACATCTTCACAACTCTATTAAAATTTGTATATGTTTTTCTCAGACAATATATTTAGCTGTCGTCATCTGGATATTTCAGCTCATCTGGATATCGTCAGCAGATGATACGACGTGAAAACAATAGAAGTGATTGTTATAGGTATATAAGCTTGTTATAAACTGGTATTACTATAACAATCACTTCTATTGTTTTCACTTCTCATCATCTGCTGACGGCATCCAGATGAGCTGAAATATCCAGATGACGGCAGCTAAATATATTGTCTGGTTTTTCTAGCTTCTTCATTTGTATTTTTTTTCCATCCATTTTCTCTGCTCTCTACAATTTCGTCGACACTATGCACACACACCTTTATCTATACATGTACACACCGTAGCGGAAACAATTTTCGCATTATTTAACGTATTTGTTTGCGATGTCTATTTAACGAAACTGTGGATGATGGAAGAAATGCAAAAAAAGCGTCTTCAAGCTGTTATTTGTTTATATGAATATACATGTACAAAATGGCTAGATTAAGAACTAGAATTGAATCGATACAAACAACGGTGAGCTAGAGAAATAGAAAGAGAGGGGAATTGGGAGAGAAAAGAACGGGAGTTGCACACTGTTTAATAAAGAACCAAAGCACACAGTATGTGTTGTGCTCGCACGCTATTGATAAAATTCAATTAGGTTCAAACTAATGTTCCTTTCCATGCCATTGAATTTTAAGCTTTGTTCGTCGTTCTTCGCTCATACTAAACTCACTCTTTTTCGTCGTTTGTCTCGTCTGTAAATGTGTATCGGACATTAGTGTGTATCTTGATTTTTTGGTGTGTACCCCGTCTCTCTCTGTGTGTGTTTTTGTGTTTGAGAAAGACAGGGAGTGTGTTTCTGTTTTTGTGTGTTAACATGCCAATGATTAGATCGTTGGACGAAAGTAACAAAAGACTCCGCAAAATAATGAAAACAACAACAACAAAAAGTATGGTGAAGTTGGGAAAGCCAAAGTAATTTTCGTTTCGTTGAGAAGTGCATGGGAATAAGTACAGTGCTTTGTTCTAATCAGATATCAATGAAAAACGAATAAAGTGTTTCCTTGTGCTTCGGAGTTTTTCTGCAATAGATTCTATATTGTTGGCATTGTCTCTGTTAAGAAAGCCGAACATAAGAAACAATAACCGTATCTTTTGGTCTAACGATGAAATGAAAAAGAAGCCATAAAATCTCCCAAACACGCACCGATAGCCATTTTGATAAGAATACCACCACTCTCAATCCGAAAAAAAAACACACACACACAGTAGAATCAAGTGTTGGATAGCAAAAGCAGAATGATGGCAGTGCTGCCACAAGACAAACACATTAAATTTGATTAGAAACTCTCTCGGGTGAATCACGAACAAGTGGGAAGTTTTGCAATCGAAACGTGTATATAAATTAATTTGGTTGCAAGAGAAAGAGTGTGAGCATGCAAAATACAAGCCAAAAAACGTATCATCGGCGTCATCATCGGATACCAATGTGAAAAATTGAATGCGCTAACCAAAAACGAACAATATGGCCCAAAACCAGTCCATTCATGCATTTACAACAGCGCGATATCAGTTTTGGTGATGGACACAATGGATTTTCATTAAGAATACAGCTACTTTGAAACTTTTTTCTTATTTTATTCGATAAAACTTGTCATTTCACATACACGCACACACGGACCGAGAGAGAAAAAAAACTATGACCAATTCAACACCATAATTATTAAGTTTGCGAGACCAGCCTTACAATCATAATAAAATTACTAAATGTATTTTTTTTTTTTTTTTGGTTTTCGTTTCTATTTATTTACGACACATTTACGTTATTAACTATAAAAATGGATGGCATTGTCGATTGATTTCAGTCAGAATGTACTTCAACTTGTAATTTATCAGCACCGTTTTTACTTGAAGCATTCAAGGCTCGGCCGGCTGCATCTCTTTTGAATGAATTTTCAACTATGCAAATTAAAGAGAGAAAATAATATTAGAATAAACGTTTTGTTTAAATAAATAAATTCAATTCGAATTAAATTACAAACCGATGCAAAAACTTATGGTACCGACGATGCCAAACACAAGTAATATTGACATTTGTGCGTGTAAACCCAAGTGTGATGAATACATAAAACTCAGTGCAGCTGCTATTGACTAATTTATTAAGAGAGAGAAAAAAACAACCATCAAACGTTAAGTACATTAAAATAATTATCGATATATATATAGAGCCGCCACGGTGTATAACAACTCACTTGTGTAAATTTGAAAACGGCAAATGCTGCAACGGAATTGCTTGCAAATGAACCACCAAGCATTGAATAAATTTGTGTATTGAAGCATGCATCGCCAAAGCCCAATAGTAATGAACACAATAATGCAACCCAGACAATGGGTGGATTAAAGTATCCAATCTCTTGTGTGCCTTTAACTATAGAAAATGTCGAAAATTAAATTAAAATCATTCGTACAACATTGGAAATAAGAAATTCTTCACAATAAATGAAACTAACATGGTGCGTCATCGGGTAGATTCAAATAGATAAGCAAAAAGCTAAACATATGAACGATAAATCCAATTATAACAATGGGATCTCGACCATATTTAACGGTCTTTGATCCAAGCAAACCGAAAAGAATGCCACCAAATATTTCACCAATTCCAATGGCAATGCCAGACAAACCGACAAGTTGTTTTGCCGATTCGCCTATTTTCAATGTGAATCCAATACTTGGGCCGTATACACCGCTGTAGAATGATAATTCAAAACCTATTGAGAAAATGAAACAAACCGAAGAAAATTGGTGCGTAAGAGTATTGTCTACAAAATCGTTTTTCGGTACACATGACACGTGTATGGGTGGATGGGTGTGTTTGTGTGCAAACTGGATATTTGCATTTCAAATTTTACCTGTATAAAGAAATGTGATACACAATAAAAGCATGTTACGTGTGAAGAACAATTTGATTGCTTTTACAAATGCCCCAACAATGCCATTGCTATTCGAATCGTAGTCAAATTCTCGATCACGTTCCTTATCATCGAATGTATGATGGACACGACGTAACAAACCAAGAAATATAACGCCAACAATTGCAACTGATATGAGCACTGTGAAAACAATATGACGAGTATTTGCATCGATCTGCTCTTTTCCTTGGAATTGGAAAAATACAAACAAATTTCCCATCAGCATGCTGAAACCGAACACACACGAGATAGATTCAATAAAATCAAAAATTATTGGATGAATGACATATACCTTGCTTGCAACATTGCCCAAAATACACCTGAATTACGTGCAATATTGGATTCATTACTGCAACACGATAAATAACTGCCTTGTCCTGTCCAAATTAATGCCGCACCACATCCCAATACAGCACTTGCTACGTATAATAACCATGTCTTTGGATACAAAAATGACACCATGAACAAACTGCAAACAAAAATATGGATAGAGAGAGAGAGAGAGAGAGAGAGAGAGAGAGAGAGAGAGATGTATCATCATTAGAGTTTGGCATGTAAATTTAAAAGTGCAAAATCTCTAACGTTGATTATTTCATACCAATATGTGATCGAACCGATGAACATGGCACCTCTTGGGCCACATATCGATATTGCCGATGGTGCAAGCCAATTGCATATTGCTAACGCCGCATAAATTATCGCCAAACTAGTATATCCATCGCCGTTAAAATTTGAATCCTCATTTGCAATGCTTTCCAAAATGGTTTTCTGTGGAATGGAAAATGTTTTGCTGTTGTTAAAAATGTAATGATGATTATCACTTCGTTTCGTTTATTTATGTTTTTGTTTGAAGCGACATTTACATGTTTTAATTGATTTTCGTAAAATTCATCGAAATGGGACTGATAAGCTACTAATTACCCGACACATCAAATCATTGCTAAATTAGAGCGACGTGATTTTGGTTGTTTTTTTTTTTTCATTCAAAAAATTGTCAAACTAACAATGTTATCGAAAGCAATTTTCGACTATATTATTAATGAGTTTAATGTTAAAATTGCTCAATAAAAAAGTCGGTTCTTTAAAACCAAAGATCAAATTTCCACTATTATGGATTCATTTGTTATTGTTTATGATTTCAAAATTTGTCGGTCGCATCTTAATCAACGTCGATTACATACACTGATTGATAGATAGAAATGGATTAATGAGTTTAAGCGGGGTATTGTTAACCTAAATTGCAAAATTATGTACTTGAAAATAGAATAATTTCTTCTCTTTTATTCATACGATCGTTTGTTTTAGTTTCCCATACAAGCGACTGTCCGTTTGACATAATATATTTTAAAACATGAAATTGTTCCACTTTCGTTATCACATTAGCTCGACAGCGTAACATTGATTACCGCAAGCATTACCCGATAATCAAGTGCGCTCAATTGACATAAAGTGCTTCAATGAACAAGGCGAAAACAGAAACACTCTCTACATTCCATAACAAAAAAATGTCTGTTTTTACGTATAAATTCTAATTATAACAATTTCGTCGATATCATACGTTGATTGAAACAATGCGCGTTGAGGCAACAACAACAACAATGCATAGTGCCATTTCAAATTGTAATGCATGTAATTGCATTTGAGATTGAAACTCCTCTGATTTCCCTTTTTTCTTGTTTCTATCTTATACACGAGGGGCATTTGTTTATTTTTTTTATATTTTTAACTTTCAATCATATTGAATTCATTTCGCGCAAGTTATTCGGCAGTATTGCTGAATGAATGGAAAAAAAAGAGAAACAAACGACCAAAAATGGTGGTCATTTCGCAGTGCAGCGTTTGGTGTGCCATTTAGCCAGTTTCTATTACAATCGCTTTAAGCATTATACGCCTTAATATGATATCGTCTAGCGTTATTCCATGTCGTCTTGTTTGTATTTTTTTTGGCTGTGTGTGCATGTGTTTTTTCAGTTTTTGTTTCATTTCGTGTGTAGCTCAAATGCTTATAATCAAATTATGCAGACCGGTTTTCGTTCTCGTATTTAAACCGTCATCATGTTTTTTTTTTCGTTGGTTCGTTCAATATTTTTCGTAACGGAGTACATTTTTTTTCACTATCATTCGAAATCTTTTGGTAGAAATTTTCGTTGAAAGCAGAGTTAGGTCTTTTTTTATTTTTGTTTTTTTTTCTCACTCGATGCACTGTCGCTCGGATTTGGATAATTGATGGAAATTCTGTGCAACTTCGGCTTAAATGTTCATGTCAGATTTGGTATTACACACCAATACGGCTTTTAACCGAAAACAAAAACCATTTATAGTATTAGGCTGCAAGACGAAAATACATGTATATGAACTTGTGTGGATGATATAACGCAATTTACATTAAAAATCTGTTTTTTATTATGAAATTTCATTTTATTTTACTCTATCAAATTGCTTTTTTCGCTTTGCTTGTTTAACATTGATGCTTTCTTCATTTGCATATAAGCTTAAACACATATCTCGTTTAACATCCAACGCAAAATGCACACCAACGCCATATGATTGACCATAATTTTTATCAGAACGTTGCTGATGTCCCATAATTTACTCATCATAATAACAATTTTATGGGAAAAGTGATGTGCGTGTGTGTGCGTGTGAGAGATCGAAAGACCGGTTCAATTCTGTTATAGCAATGCTAAGATTTTGAACTGTTTTTATTCAAGAAAAATATTGGGATTCATACAAATTTAGAAAAATAGAAATGTGTACATATTAGTGGGATTGACTTTTTCACTATTTGAATCATTAATATTCGTATTTCAAAATATAGCAAATCTAGTTCAGATTCATAGAGAAATTAATATTTCTCAACAAATTCTCCCCTTCGGTATCAATAGACTCAGTTTATTAGAAAATCATATGGAATATATTTTCGATTAATTTCGACGCAATCCATCTGTATTTAAATGAATTCTATTCATAATGAGGTAATAGTGCTTGATGTATCATCAAGCTTTATAAAAACGTTTTCGATTTGTTTGTATGTTTGTATCAGGCTATACTATCTTGAAACCAGTGATTCGTTAATTGCTATTGACTGCTGGCTAGCACATTACTCTAAGTAAGTCTTAGTGGCAATAGCAATTAACGAATCACTGCTTGAAACCTATATTTTCAGATTCCTGAATCCGATCTTCAAAAAAGATATTTTTTTTAATTCACCCAGAAAATTTATTTTCCATGGAAATGAGATTTTTCCTAAGAATTTTCATAGAAATCCGAAAATAACTTGACTTGTGCGATGTAATTCAAGCTAAAGTTTTGAAATATTTTTTAAATTTCACATTTTTATGCATCGACAGACACATCAAGCATTACTTCAAAGTGTACATTGGCAGTGTATTTACATAAAAATGATTCAATTTTAAAAATTGGCATCCATTTAAATTCCCTTTCCTGCCAAAAGTAATTAACAAAGTGACCAAATCACGATAATTGGTTGATTAAGTTATCGTTTTTTTTTTAAACATAATTAATTAAATAAATTTGGTTGAAAATGTGTGTGCGGAAGTTAATTTGATTTGGTTAATTGAAATTCAACTCGTTTCTTTTTGGTTCTCATTCTGTTCCAAGCTTCAACACAGAATCATTTTATTTTTTGGGTTGGCGTAAATGAAATGTGCTTGTTACATGGTACTTTATTTGAACGCTCTAGAATAAAAACAACTTATTGTTTACTCGCATATCGAAACGGAACTCAAAACGGGTGCATATCAAAGCGAGACAATATTTAGTTATCATAGGAATAGAGAACATTGGCTTTTTATTATGCGAAATATGTAAGTTTCATTTTGTGCTGATAACTAGCTACTGTTCTGCCTTGTTTTAGTAACAGAATTTTGTTTCGCTTTGATATGCGACGCAGTTTAACGATATAAATATTTCACACTCTCGAAGGCTCAGTATAGAACACACAAAAAGTGAAAAAAAAACTTCTTATTCTCAAATTTCATATACAATCAAATGGCTTGTACCAGCGACTTTTATTGCGTAGTTGTGTGTGAATAGAATGTCCGTTGTAAACATTCATACATACAAGGAGGAGCGGGATAGCATTGGACAACGATTTGGGTGACAAAGATGACACATTTTTATGTTTTGATCACATCACATGATATAGACCATTTTGTGGTGTTCGAGAATTGAGAAAAAAAATCAGATTTTTTTTTCACTTTTCATGCTCTATACCGAGTCTCCGAGAGCTTCATATAAACTCGCCTTGCAATAGCCAAATGACGCCTATTGATTTCATCACGATTGGTATTCGCTTACTATTCAATAGGCATCACATAGCAAGTTCATATGAAACTCTCGGAGACTCGGTATAGAGCACTCAAACAGTGAAAAAAGTCCAGATCGTGATTTAGATGATATGGAATGCGATTTTTTTCATTCTGATTTCACCAGGTGATACAGAAAATTGAGTAGTATTTGAGAATTGAAGAAAAAAAATTTAATTATTTTTTTCATTTTTCGCCAATTTTTACCATCAATATGGGAAGCTTGTATGAAAAACACGGAAGACTCACTCTTACATGTTATTTCTCAATGCATGGCATTGTATTTACAAACAACGTTCTATTGACACACAACTGCGCAATAAAAATTGCTGATACAATCCATTTGGTTGTTTATGAAATATGAGAATAAGAAGTTTTTTTTTCACTTTTTGTGTGTTCTATACCGAGCCTTCGAGAGTGTGAAGTATTTATACCGTTAAACTGCGTCGCATATCAAAGCGAAACAAAATTCTGTTACTAAAACAAGGCAGAACAGTAGCTAGTTATCAGCACAAAATGAAACTTACATATTTCGCATAATAAAAAGCCAATGTTCTCTATTCCTATGATAACCAAATATTGTCTCGCTTTGATATGCACCCGTTTTGAGTTCCGTTTCGATATGCGAGTAAACAATAAGTTGTTTTTATTCTAGAGCGTTCATTTATTCATGATGAATTTCACATTCATTTCTAATATCGAACGACTGAAATGAAACGCTTAAGGTTTTTGAAATAATATTTTTGTTGTTTTATTTATGCTCTATTTATGGCCACAAATACACGTTATAAATGGCATTAAGATTCAACATAGTAGTAATCAAAGCTGCCTTTTACCATTGTAGTTGTAGACTGAATGAATATCGTACATATCTGTGTGCATGTGCCGCTATATACAAAGCGGCAAACTATATCTGCTTGTATTTTCAATAGATACGCACATTATCGCACAAATGTGACACTAACGACGGTTGTTGACAAATTCAAAAGTACTTTTATGCGGCTCGGAATTCATCAAATGTATAAAGGCGTAGAATAGAGCACAGTTTTTTTTTTTAAAATGCACAATTTGAAGAAAAGGAAAATACACCGAAATGAGAGCATGTTTTCTTTATTATCTCTTATCACAAGCATAAACTTACTCTTTATGCATCAATAAAACATTTGAAATGTAGACTTTCCTTAAAACCGGGGCATACCGTCAGCTAATGTCTTCAACGCTGATAAATCCAGCCGGATATTTTAACAGATATTTAACCGTAGTTTAATTAGAACCGTTATAGGCAACTTCGAGGTGCGGATACTTTTCTTGGAGTGTTTCTGCCGATGACGTTAGCTGCCGTTGTGCCCTGCTTAAAACGCAAATACGTTCGTCTCATTCTCAATTCTATGTCTCACTTTGATAATGATTATTACATTCATGAATTGAAAACAAAAAATTATATCCATTTGCAATGTTTTAAATGTCATGTGACACCCCACTGACATATACACAGATACATTTCTATGTTATCAACCATTACAGCCATAAATTTATTTGTATACTTTCAAATCGTTAGCAATAGAGATTTGTGTAGAAAAGTGTATAATCAAATTAAAATGACATTTTTTTCGTTCGAAATTCATTCAGTGTATCTGATGTTGAAAAAATGTGACAAAATCAAGTGCTATATATTGTATGGCATAAACGACTGGCAATGTGTTCCTTGAATGAATGTAAACCACAAATCAAAAACAAGTCGAAGCCAACCTGTATGGATAGAAACCAGAACAAAATATCCATCGGCATATGTAAACATAAAAAAAAGAAAAAAATTGCACATTCATAACAATCGAATAAAAAAAAAACCAGAAAGAATGGCTGAAAGAAGTCAATAATATGTATATCAACGGAATTGATTATCATCGATGTCGTTCAACGAACTGGCTACAAAATGCTTTTCGATTCACATCATCAATATATGTGTTAAACAACAACGTCATTATCTCACTGTGACCATATGAAATCAATTTTTTTTGCTTTCAATATCTCTTGCCACAGTAGATTTTTACTTCTGTTTCAGAGTAAACACATCGGAAAAAAAAGAGTATGCGTAAGCACGCAAAGTGTGCATTCCATGTGATTACAACAAGAAGCATTTACACATTAATTACAACATGTAGTTGTTAACATTTTGGTGCTGAAAGAACGTATGTGTACTTGCGTGAATGAGATAATGAATGGAAACTATAAGAAGGGCTACTTTCACAATTAATCCAACAATAGATGTGCACTATGCATAATATGATTTGCACGTCAAGTGCAACGCGGAAATACGCACAATTCAACCGAATTCCCAAGACGCATGAAATCTAGTTTAGACGAATCATTCATCCATGACAATGTACTTTCATTACACATTCAAATAATGCAGACGCCAAATTGTTTGTTTTCATTTCGCATTGATTTCTATTTAGCACACAAATTCGAATTGCGACACCAATCAACAAGTCCAACAAATATATTTCATTCTCGTTACGAATTCTGATAACCACACAATCTCTTAACGAATGCAATAAGAGGTACTTATTGATTCGAATTATTATTCTTAAAATGCAATCGTTTTGTACACATTTGTTTTTCAAAAGAATTTCGCATCGTTTTGATTACGATTTTGCAAACTTTGACACAACAAACAATGCGTCAACGTTTTATTTTTCGGAAAAATTTTGAAAGAATGAGTGACCTAAATCGAAAGAAGATTTGTGAAATTGATTCATATCGTCGGAAATCCCTTGCGAAAAATATTTTGTTTGAACAGTGTGTCTATTTGAGCACAGCAGTGTGTCTATCAAATGGCAATAATTTGATTAAAATCCAGTCTTTTACCATTTATATTATATATAAATACCAAACTATCCGCGGATTTTGTCAATTTCAAATTGAATTGAAATGAACGTTATTTGAAGAATTGATGCTTCGTGGTTTTGTTCAAAAATAAAATTATAGCCTAACTATCGTTTTGGCTGTACAAAAACACAACGAATCGAAATCAATCAATACGTTTTCACAAGGGATTGTGTTGATTTAACAATCGAATTGTATTCGTTCTTGTGAATTGTGTGCTCTCGCGAGAAGGATGAAAAAAAGGTTTTCGCTTTTATTTACCTCGATGTTTCCCATTGTTTGAAAAGCCGTGAACAGGAACATAAAGCCGAACCCGAGCATTATCACGTTCAGAAATTTTTTATCCATTTTTGTTGCAAAATTTACTTAAAACGTCTATAGCTAAAAAAATTATTCTACTCTTAGAGTATACACGAGTCGGTTGTAAATAATTAGCTTGGCAACCGAAGCAAAAAAAAAAAAGATTCAAAAGAATAAAAAGCAAACGCACTGAATACGAACAATTTCAATTCAAAACGATGTGCACGTGTTTCACATACTTAACAGTTGATTATTTGAACACCTCGCGCCAACTAAGTCTGTTCAAGCATCGAACGCACAATACTGTTTTGTCGATGAGTTTAATTTGTTGTTGCTGGTTTATTATTTTGCCCCTTCTCTTTCGGTGGTATGATCGTAGCAGATTTTTGAATTGCACTGTTTGTCTCTTGCACACACCGATCAATGCATGAAATATTGATATCTGTTTCTCTTGTTATTTGGCGTTTATCACAAATAAAATCATGGATTTCATAATTGAACGAGAAAAAGGCAACAATGAGATATAAAGTACAATGAATGTTCAATATATTGACGACTAATAAAAAAAATGTGTTTTTTTTTTTAAATTCGAGCGAGAGTAAAAACAATTACTAAATATATGACCTAAAATGTAATCAACTGACACATCACTTTTAACTGATTATTTTTTTTTGTCTTTCCGTCATTGTTCACGCGACCGCTTCGCCTCTCAAAGTGATTTGGATCAATTTGAACGACAACAAAAAAGCACTTTAAACACTTTTTTCAGAGAAAAAAAAAATGTTTTTTAGTAGCTCTACAAAATTGTTGGAAGTGATAGAGAGACAGAATGATAATATATGTATATGCAAGCGTAAATGCATAGAAAGCAAGACCAGTTCCTCTCTCTCTCTCTCTTTTCTCTGTGTTCGCGTAGACTGATGGTTGAAGTATACGAAACACATACGGTGGGAGAGAGCAACATCATAATACACCCATGATACAAAACAGCTCTCGGCAGTAATCGGCAGCTTCTTTATCATTATTATTGATTAAAAACTTAACAAATTCATGCTATTTGCTCTCTCGCTCTCATTCTCGTCGGGCATGTTTTTATTTGTTTTGTTTTATTCATTTTGTATTATTTTACTATCGGTCAACCGCTGTAACGTTATAAAATACAAACATCGTCGTCGCTTTCGATCTCTGTTTAAGCTCTTTTGTAAATTATTTTCTATCAATTTTAATTGAATAAATAGCTGTTTAAACATTTCAAAAGATTTGCTTTGATAGAGTAGCATCGCAGAAATGCAATAATCAGTATGAATTGAACATTAATTTATGGCAAAACTCGTTAAAATCATGACCAAGGAAAAAACCAAGCTGTGTATACACATAGACTATCATTTGTGTCTATACATACACATGCAAGTTTTTTTTTTTTTCATACACAGTATACTGTAAGCTACAAACTGTCTGACGCATTACCAGTGCGTTGGTGCACATTTCATTACACATCAAAGAGGCGGCAAATCACCAACAAACAAATGTACACACAATGCAATTGACAATATGCGTTGTCTGAAGCCAATGAAGCATGATGTATGCACTGTGCACTCTCTCATTATGCCAAATTCAAAAATACGATATGATTGGCCGAGTGCGGTCATTTGAAATTGATATTTTGGAAAATGCTCAATTAGTGAAAACTTTTGATCGATTGCGTCGTTTGTTTTAGTTTCATTGAAAATGAACGGGCGAAAAAAAAACAAACAAACAAACAGAATAAAAACCGATAAACTTTAATGCGCATTTCAACTCTCACAGTTAATTACGATCAAAGTAATTGTTTACGAACCAAACTCAAATACACACGCACACCAAGCCATCCAAATGAAATGCAATAACTTTTGGCATGCCATGAAAACAATTTGAAAGACTATACCGTAAATCTTGTAAAAGCGTTTCGTTCATTTTCACCGAAAATGCCGTTTCGATTGTTAATTTATCGATACGAATAATGTCTGTCATTTGGCGATTTAGCATTCAATTCGCCGATTTCGGTGTGTGTGTGTGTGTGTGTGTGTGTGTGTGTGTGTGTGTGTGTGCATGTTTGCATGGGTTTGTGTCGTTTTGTAAATGTTTCGATCGGAACCGTTTGTTTCGCACCAAAAGCTAAGCTCAATAAACAACGATTGCGAAATATAAATATTAGAAAATCGATGTGCTACATCACTTTGGTAGCAACAGCGGCAATCGAACGGGCCAATGTTCGGAGTTTCGCATGGTTTAAATTGAAGCGAGAAAATACCCAGCATCAAAACATACATACAATGAAATGTACGGTTGTATTACAAATTACAATAAAGTACTATAGTTTCATCTTTCAATGTTTGTAAACACGCAAGCGATAGTGAATATTGCAAAACTGTGTACGCTATGGTTAACGATTATTTAGTTTGGCTTCATTCAACTGTTGAAGTGCATTTTGCTATTTTCTCCATTGAATCTTGTATTCATCTTCTATGTTGTTCGCTGTTTCTATCGTTTTTGAACGGAAAGTGTTCATTGATTTCAACTTGATTACATCCTTTCAACTTTCCACCCATTTCTCATCGGTCAGACATTCTATCCACAATTTCACGTTTTTTGCTTCATTTAGACTACATTTAGGCGTTTAATTCACAGCTGAAGATTTTTTTATTTCACTCTCATCTCATTCCGTAGTTTTTGATTTGTAGTCGAGGTTTTGCAATTGCAGTTTTCTTTTTTTTTTTGTTTTAAATCAAAATCAATATTCGTATTGAGCATCGAAATTTTCGTAATTAAACTCGATTTTTTTTCTCGTCCTTTTGTTATCACATTTCAAGTTCAATGGGCAAGCGGTGCCGAGTGGTTTTGAAGTTTCAAATATGAACTAATCTCAAAGTCGTTCAAATAATTTATGAACAAATGAATTCATGATATCTCACAATGGTGCACGAACTGAAATTGCTATTATAACGAAAAACAACTAAACACAAACTTAACACAATACAATATCGTATTACTCTCTCTCTTTCTTTCTCTCTGTGTATGACTTTTGATAGTAAAGTCAATAATATTTGTTTCTACTTCCATTTCGAGTCTAACGATTGCATTAATTGAGTTCGCACTCAACAGTTGGAATTGTTTTGTTCTATATATGCATGATGTTTTCAATGGTAATGATAGACCATTCGCTCCATTTCAGTTGCATCGCATAACATCATCGTTTTTCATTGCATCAGCAAACAAAACAGTACGGAACAATGCCAAACGAATAAATGTAACTACTGTATATATAAACAATTCGAATTGAAATATCCAGATTTGATTGGTTTTAAATATATTTATTAGAATTTGAAGATTAGCATTGATAGCATTTATCATTGGTTCATACACTTTAGATGAATTATTTGCCTGTTTATGTCATTGCTTCTAAAATTTCAATACAAAATACGCCCCTATATTTAATATATTTATGATTGTATAAATATGTATATATATAGTAATAGTAAGTGGTATCCTACGCCAGAGATACATTTTTAGCTCCGTTTTTCCAAATCTTTCTCTTTCTCTGGCCTTTGAATTGTGTAACGATCGATGAAACTGACTTTTTTTCCTTTTAAATTTCTATCCATTTTGCACTTTCCTCAATAATTATTGATATGTTTGCTCGTTATAAGTGCACAATAATATTTAATATTGGTTGCATCAGTTTCATCGAACTTTCAATTTTTATCAACAAAACACAAAAAAAAATAATCGCAAATCTTCAATGCGTTGGCCATTTAGAGCCAACCAGTTTTTGGTTGACGTCTTACCGTCGAAACATCGCTCACTCTTCGGCTGGGACTCAAAGCTGGTGATGATGGTCCACCGGATTTTACCAAACTTTCCGAGCTGCCTGTTACCGATTCCATTGATTGTGGTTTGAACGATGAATTGATGGAGTCCAGTGGCTTGGGTGGCGGTGGTGTTGGGGATTTTCGTGGTGATGGTGATACTGGACGTTGCACAGGCGATACTGGACGTGGTGATGCTGGTCTTTCAGCAACCTTCTTTGGTGATGGTGGAATACCAGATGTTGATGCCGTTTGAATCTTCAATGGCGTTTGAATCTTCAATGGTGGTGGTGGTATCATTCCTTTGCTTTGATCAACCTTATTGGCCACTGGTCGAGATATGGCCATATCTGAACCACCGTTTGCTGGTGCCGGTGCACGACGTTTTATCACCTTTGGTACACCTGATTGGGATATATCTGAATGTGTAAACACAAAAACAAAACGTACACACATTTAAAATGAAAAACAATAACGTTACGCATATCGCATACCTTTATCTCCTTCCAATTCTGGTGGTCGAACCCATTTTTCATTGGTAGTCGAACGATTTGATTCAGTGCGTGTGATCTGAATCTCTGGTAGTGGTGCCATTCCTTTGGTTGGTGATGAACCAATCGATGTGATCGATTTTCGACCTTTTGGCTCCGGAGATTTTGATGGTGACGGTGATTTTATACGAGGTGATATTGTTGGACTGGAAATCGGTGATGACTGAGGTAAGGTTGGTGGCGATAGTATCTGTCCATCTTGATTTCTATTTGGTTATATAAATCGAATTTTAAAAAAATTGCCTAAAAATTCAAAAATATTAAAACTTTGATTAATCCCATACCTTAAATCAAGAGATGATGAAATTGATTGACGATGTTTTTCATCTTCGATCTTTGACATACTTTCGGCCAATTGCATAATATGCACTGGCACTGGTGATGGTGACTTACTTCCAATCATTGCTTGCAACTGTATTATTGAATTTTCACGTTCTTGTTTACTCGATGGTGTTGATCCGCCAGGATATTCACCAACTTCTTCGCTAATATTTTTCAATAACTCGAGCAATGTATTTGTAGTTGGATCATTGTATGATATTGGAGTGCATGGTCGTGATTGAATTGGACTGTGTTGCACCAATTTTTTGGCTTCGGTCATGGCTTTGGCTAAATTCTGTTGATTTCGGAAGCTCTCTCTGTTCCGACATCGGCCGATTTGTGTATCGGCCACACTTTGAACAGCCTCTGTCCATTTATGGCTGGTCGTTTGATTTGCCACTACATTTGCAACACGACGGAAACGTGCCAAACCTCGGTCATTTTCTTTTTCCGGTTTCTCTTCGATGTCTTCAGCATTCGCTGCACCGACATGAAAATCTTTCATTAAACGTCGTTCCCAGACTTTCATACGTTTGGCTAAATGTGATTTCTCTTTTTTATCAGCCGTTGATGTATCCATGCCGGCTCTTTCGAATATTTCAAGAAATTCATATCGCATAGCTGAAATGTCACCTTTCACCTCATTGATGTCGTCTTCGGTCACAGCACTATCATCTTCACGACGTTGCATTGCCGATACGTAACGCCATACCAACGATTTAATCACATTTGTATATCGATTTTCACGGTCTTCACGGCGACGCTGCAAACAAAACGTGGAAAAGTGGCAAATACATTGAAAATGTTAGAAACGAAGACGGAAAATAAAATAAATAAATGAATTAAAAGTTCCAGACATACTATTGTTGAGCCTCGTTTCAGTTCTTTTGTTTTGTTGCCTTTAAATAATCGTGTAATCCATTTAACCGATGGCAAAATGTTGAATGGCGGAGGCAAAGTGCCACTTTCTTCAAAGTAGCTCATCCATAGTTTTGTTCGGGCAAATTTCCATTCAGTGTCGGAATGTTCCTAAACACAAAAGATCAAATAAATGACAAGAAAAGCGACACCGATAATGATTCGTTCAAACAATTGAATGGAATGAAAACAATTGAGGAAATGAAGCCAAACAAGTATTGGATGCGAAAATAAAATATGAAAGAAAGAACTAAAATGGAAAGAGAGAGAAAAAGTGCTCACATCAATCATTGCATATGAGTTGGACATCATGGCAATGAGCAGGTTCAATAAGACGATTACGTTGATTACACAATATGAACCAAACATGAGAAGACCCCAGAATCGTGTGTACGATTTAATGCCTTCCAATTCAAAGGTTTCCAAACCAACCATACCGAAACTGGCCCAAAACAGTGACTGTGACGATTCAAACAAACTGCGAACAAAAAGAAAAAGTCGAAAGAAGAATACATATTTTATGGATGCTAAACAAATTCATGCGAGAACTTACTTTCCAAAACGACGCCATTTCATGCAAGCATCACCTTGATTTTCCCAATCTGCCATGTCGTTTGGTCTGTGATAGCATTTTTGATGTTCCAAATCGGCAAAGTACCACAATAATTGATTCAAACCGCAAGCGAATGCAAACAGTACGAGCGAATAAATGAAGAAGAATTTGACGATATCGATAACCATTCGACCGAGAGAAATTTGCAACGGTCCCAAATGAGGATTGATCGAAAACAAATGAACCAATTTTATGGCGGAGAAGATATTGGCCGCGGCGAATAAGCCTTCGGCAATCAATTGCGGATCGAAATCGTCCCAATGCTCACGCGGAATGTAAGCAGTTGTTGGATCTCTAGAGATTTCGGATGTTTGTTGGATGTATGCAATCACTCTGTTGTAAGAACGATAGTTTTTTTTTGTTATGAATAATTTTTGAACCAGATGTTTGAATGTTATGATAAATACCTCAATAATGCAGTAAGACAATACAGGGAATTACGCGAAAAGTCAATAAAATTCCACATATTTCGTAAATAGCTGCGAATTCCTTCGTTTAGAATTTCCTGCGTTTCTTCCCATATGAAACCGACCACATAAAGCACAACAAGATATTCCAATGGCGACGGCCCGTTACCACGCTGTCGCCTCAACTGCTCTTCCATACTTTTCCGCATACTTTCCGTTCCAAACATCAGTATCACATGAACCTCCGCTCTTTGTGACACCAAAATTAGAATAACTGCCAACGACCATAACAACAACAATTATAATAAAGGTGATCATTGTGGACACAAAACAAATGGCAAAACATTCATTTTTCGAATACAGAGCATACTTACACAAGAAAAACAAGTAAGAAGAAGCGTGAATCAAGAATTTCATGAATGGTTTTCGCATAAGTTTCGCACTACCGCAGCCCGGAGCAAGCATATATAAGAAACAATATAACGGGAAGAAAACGACAACACGAATAATGATTAACATCTTTTCGGCCGCCGATTTTCGTCGAAAACCAGGTACACCTTCATACCATAGAGCCGCTAACAATTGTTGAATATTTGGATGAGCCACAAACTGAAAAGGGAATATGATTTTTTTTTCAGAGCTTTTAACATTTTCACATTTTCATGGAACATTTTTTTTCCCGACAAATCATTGAGAATCCAACCAAAACGATCAACATTTAAGAATCGACTGTTAGCCTTAAGTGATGAAAACTTTTCTAGCTTTTCATTGGTATCAAATCATAATACTGTTTTTTTAAATGATCAAATTTGATATTTTTTAGTATATTTTGACTCATTGTATTAGATTTGCATTGATTCATACCCTTTTTACCACCACACAGAAACAAGTATTCGAGTAAGCTTACTCGCACTTGCGGTGTTAGTAGAGGCTTTACCCCTCAAAATGAGTTACGCACTCTATTTAACTCTATTT